>NW_026878925.1:0-24797 GCF_032173495.1 Musca vetustissima
AACGGCTTTGATTGGCTTTAACATGGCGAAGCCCAGGCTTATCTTGGTCCCTCTTTCATCTCAATTGTGGACACTGACCTCCCCGCGGTGCCACCTGGGGAGCTATTCTCATCACCCGATGGAATAGTGAGCTAATATGTGCCGCGAGTTCACCCATAAGAACTATAAAAAAATGGGTTGAGGCGTCGGGTTAGTTGCCCACTCTCGGAAAACCCAACCTACTATGAAAAAGCAAAGAAAAAGAAAACCAAACCCCCATAATGTTGACGACCCCCGCAAACGTATAAAGGACCACGATCTGCGAATCTGCACTTGGAATGTGCGCACGCTATACAGAACAGGGGCAGTGTTCGCTTTGGCGGATATACTTAAGAAGTACAAAGCCGATATTATTGCCTTACAGGAAATGCGATGGAAAGGGACAGGCGTAAGTAAATCAGACGATTACGCCCTGTATTATAGCTGCCATGAAACGAGACATGAATTTGGCTGCGGATTTATGGTTAACAGGAGAATAAAAGACCTTGTCTCCAGATTCACTCCAGTAGATGAGCGAATTGCTATAATCCGTATAAAAGCGAAGTTCTTTTACATCAGTCTAATTTGCGCCCGACCGAAGATAAAGATGAACAGACCAAAGATATATTTTATGAGCGCCTAGAAACAGCATATGACCGTTGCCCTGGCCATGACATTAAAATTCTGCTAGGAGATTTTAATGCAAAAATCGGAAGGGAAAATATCTTTGGCCCCACCGTCGGAAAATTCAGCCTTCATGAAGAAACTTCCGACAACGGCATGAGGTTGATTGACTTCGCGGCAGCAAAAAACATGGTAGTTAGCAGCACCAGATTCAAGCATCTCGATATACACAAGGCCACCTGGATTTCTCCTGATCAAGTAACGAGAAATCAAATTGATCATGTTGTGATAGACGGAAGGCATGCATCCAGTGTGTTAGACGTCCGATCGATCCGAGGAGCGAATATCGATTCGGACCATTACCTTGTGGCAGCCAAGGTACGCACCCGTCTAAATGTTGCAGCAAAGGTGCGATCTAATACAACACGGAAACTCGACGTCGAAAAGCTGCAAACACAACAGGTAGCCGAGGCCTACTCCGCTCAACTTACCCATCTGCTTGAAGAAAGCACTTCTTGTCCCGATAATAGTATAGAAACACAATGGCAAAGAATTGCCCACTCCCTACAAACTGCAGCAAAAAGAACAATTGGGTACCAAAAACCACCACCAAGAAACCCATGGTACGATCAGGAGTGTCGTAATGCTACTGATGTGAAAAACGCAGCGTATAGGGCAACCCTGCAGACAGTAGCAACACGTAACGTGATGGAGAATTATCGGGAGAAAAGGAGAGAGGAGAAACGTGTTTTCAGAAAAAAATAAGAAAAACGTGAGCGTGAGCAAATCGAGATGTACATGAGTCAGAATGAAGTCCGGAAATTTTACCAACGAGTAAAACACCAAACCGAAGGCTTTGGTGCAGGCACATCCTCCTGTAGAGATGAAGAAGGAAACCTGGTGACAGATACAGACAGCGTGTTGAGGATCTGGAAGGAGCATTTCGAAAAGCTACTAGTATCAAATAGTGGCGATGAAGAAGATACCCCAGAACCAATAGGAGATGATGGTATAGAGTGTATACCACCTAGCCAAGATGAGGTCATAAAAGCAATTAATCGGCTCAAGAACAACAAAGCAGCAGGAGCCGATGGGTTACCAGCCGAACTATTCAAGACTGGTGGCCAGATGCTGGTCAGGAGCATGCACCAGCTGATTAACACAATTTGGCTAGATGAATGCATGCCCAATGATTGGAACCTCAGCATCCTGTGTCCCGTGCACAAAAAAGGAGACAAGACGATATGTGCCAACTATAGAGGAATAAGTCTCCTTCCCATCGCATATAAAGTGCTATCCAGTGTGCTGTGTGAACGATTGAAGCCAATGGTCAATGACATCATCGGACCATACCAATGCGGCTTCAGACCTGGCAAATCGACCATTGACCAGATTTTCACTCTGCGCAAAATCCTGGAAAAGACCCACGAAAAACACATCGACACATATCACCTATTTGTCGACTATAAAGCCGCATTCGACAGCCCTATCCGTTCAGAGGTGTTTAAAGCCATGTCTGCGTTCGGCATTCCTGCAAAATTAATACGGCTATGCAGGATAACTTTAAGTGGCACAAGGTCAGCCGTTAAAGTAGTAAAGGACCTATCGGAGCCCTTCAATACCGAACGAGGATTCAGACAAGGTGACAGTTTGTCGTGTGATCTTTTTAACATCCTACTGGAAAAGGTCATACGAGACGCAAAGGTGAACAGAAATGGCACCCTGTACACCAAACAACACATGTTACTCGCCTACGCCGATGACATCGATATAATGGGTCGAACATTGCGAGCGGTAACAGCCACCTTTGAACAAATTGAAAAGGAGTCTGCCAAAGTGGGTCTGGCAGTAAACGGCGAGAAGACCAAGCTGATGGTATCAACGCGCAAGACGTCCAGTAGACTCGGACCAACTGTGGAACTTGAGAACTACAGCTTCGAGGTAGTTAAAGACTTTATATACCTTGGTACCGCCATAAATAAAACGAATGATATCAGTTTTGAAATTCGGAGAAGGATTGTGATGGCCAACAGATGCTACTATGGTCTAAGTAAGCAGTTTAGAAACAAGGCCACCTCCCGCCAGACCAAACTCACACTTTACAAGACGCTGATACTACCCGTGCTATTATATGGATCAGAAGCATGGGTACTTGCGCAAGCATATGAGGCAGCGCTTGGGGTGTTTGAGAGAAAAATTCTCCGAAAGATCTACGGGCCGATCTGCGTCGACGGTGAATATCGGCGTCGAATGAACCACGAGCTCTACAATTTATACGCAGACATCGACATAGTCAGTCGTATTGAGCTGCAGCGACTACGGTGGCTAGGCCATGTTGTGCGGATGAATGAAGATGCCCCAGCTCAAAAGGCATATAAAAATGAGCCTACGGATGGTTCCCGTAGAAGGGGAAGGCCACGAATTAGATGGAAAGACCAAGTAGAAAACAACATCTTGGAACGTGGTCTTCCAAATTGGCGGACTTGCGCACAAGACCGACGCGCTTGGAAATCTTTTTTAAGCTTTAATATATGGCATCAAGTGGACGACCGACGCGCTTGGAAATCTTTTTTAAGCTTTAATATATGGCATCAAGTGGACGATGGAATTTATTTTTCTGTAGCTCTGATGCTAATATCACAAAATTTGACACGGAAGAAGGGATCTGATCATGCATACCTCTTTTTGTGATAACTGATCAATACTTACTCAAATGGAACCAGAATTTTGTGTGAAAAACGGCAAAAATTCTATTCTATGGCGTAGATATTTACCCCAAAAAGACAATTTTATTGTTCTCGGTCGTGTAAGTTCTATGTAAATATTAACAGAAGTATACCTATTATAATATTATTTTGTATTGCCATTGACACAATAGAGGCCATACACTCGGACTGATCGCTTTGAAATTGTACATGAAGTTCTGGTTATGGTCAAGATGACGCCTATAATTTTCGGTGATGATCAAATGTTATTTATGGGATGTTTTTGAAAATAGGTCACAATTATAATCCGAACATTAGAACACATCACACAGTAATGGAAATCTGGCCATCTAATTAGAAGTCCTTTTTTGTTAATAACCGGTCAATATTCTGCGTATCAAATCAACCAAGACCTTTCTGTAAGCGTTCACCCCGGGATAACAAGTTTCCGTAAATATGCCAGGGTAAGAAAGAAGAGCTTTTGACTATTTATCGGTCAAGAGGGTGTAAACATCGTGAAATATTATCAATGCTCGAAATGTAAATCCGCAGAAAACTAGAGTTCGGTGGTAGTTGTGTAGGCGGCTCCTCTCACTGGTTTACATATTAGTTTGGGGACAAAAAAATCCATTATTTTTATATGAACTATAGACTTTCTTTAACATGATTCGGAATGTCCGATTTGGCCAAATGTGCACCGCTTTGTTGTATGATTTGTTGCCATTTTAAAGATAACTTCATAATGCCTACTCATAGAAGTCCTGCTCTAGTAGTCGATTTTCAAATCCTCTTTAGATACCAATTTTTATCATTAAATACATTTAGCAATGCAAGAAAAATATAATAATCGCTTGGTACCAACTCCGTATGATACCAAGCGTCGGATGCATTAAAACTTCCCAAACAAGCTCCCGAAATTTCTGGCGCGTCACTGTAGATGTGTGTGGCCTAGCTTTGTCCTGGTGGAACACAACACCTCTCCTGTTGACCAATTCTGACCGTTTCTGGTCAATTGCTATTTTCAAAAGGTCCAGTGGTTGACAGGAGAGGTCAGAATTTAGTGTTTGGCCATTCGGAAGCAACTCATAATAAATAATCCCCTTCCAGTCCCACCAAATGCATAGTAGAACCTTCCTGGCCGTTAGTCCTGGTTTGGCCACCGTTTGAGGTACTTCACCGCTCTTTGATCACGATCGTTTTCGCACAGGGATATCGCATGTGATCCATTTTTCATCTCCAGTCACGATCCGTTTAAGAAATGGGTCTATCTCATTCCGTTTGGACAAGGCTTCGCAGATGGAAATTCGATCCATACAGGTGAGGCACCCAAACATCGAGCTTCTTTTTGAATCCAGCTTGGTGTAAATGGTTTAAAACAGTTTCATGGTTGATTTTTAGCTCCTGGGTGATGTTATGACTGCTAACATGCCGGTCAACTTCGATCATTTTCCCGATTTTATCGACATTTTCGACGACCGGCCTAATGGATTTCTTTTGTCCCAACCTAATATGATATGAAATAAGTCTTCAACTCTCGAATACAGTCAGAGTTTTGATCTAAACATTGCACATATTAAGATTTTTTTCCAAGTATAAATCAAGTTGGCAAATGGGGAATGTCAGCCTTCATCCCCTCTCCCATAAATGGTCATAAATTAATTTTATAAGTAGATGAGACTTATCGGTCCATTCATTCTAATACCTCCCCTACAAAAGTTCAGTATTTTGAATAATTTTAACTTCAAAATCAACCAAACTGCATGCAAACTTTGAAATTTTGAAACCTTGTAAATTCAATATAAAGGTATTGAAGGGTTCGATTTAATCCAAACTGTACATATCGTAATATTTGCACGTAACCTAAATTAAGTTCGAATAGGGAACTCATCGATTCACTTCCTCAAATATCGTTATGATTTTGTATAAAAAAAGGGAAGTTTAAACTTTACGATACTTTTTATTTTGTCATTTTCCAAATTTACCAACTTCCTTTTATTCCTGCAATTCCACATGTACTATCTTATAACTGTATCAAGTAATACTACCTCTTTTTTGTATTTTCCCCCTTCTAAAAGCACTGAATTTCCATTTGCAATTGCTTCCATACAAATCCAATTGTCAATTTGTTACACAGCTTAACAGTAAATTATTTTCAACTTTTTATCTCTTTTTGTTAGTTTCCAGATTCTTAACTACATCCCAGCAAACTATGTGACGTTTATAAGAAAAAGTTTACGAAATTGTGGAGAGTACATAAATTTAAATGTTTTCGTTGTTAAATCAATTCTTTGATGCATTTTGTTCTCAAAATTAGTTTTAGCGGAGCTTAGGAAAAAATACAAATCAATTTTGACATTCTATCATTGAACACATGTTGTGAGTAAATTTTGAATACTTAATATGTATAAAGTAGCCTTAAAGCTGTTCAGTTATCTGTGTTTTTATTAATTTTTGTTTTGGGTTTTACATTTTTGGTTTGCTGGGATTTATTAAAAAAATGTGTCTGTTATTGTTATTTCCACAACACATTTTTCTTCATATTCATATTTCGACAAAAACTCACGTTTTAACACATTCTCATTGAGAAATTCTTATTAAGCTAGAAAAATTGTTGTAGTTAATTTTCTTTTTTGATATTAACCCATTGCTGATTATCAATTTAAAATTATGACAATAAGGAAAGTTTTTAAAAAACTTAATGTGGATTAATACGAGTATATGGGGGCTATACCAAAAGGAGCATCGATATAACGCTTCCGAAACTTTATATGCCTATTTAATTTATAGAACTTCGACTTCTAAAATGGTTGCATAAAAAATAAAACTGAAAATGACGTACCAAATATAAAAATAGGGAAAATGGCGATAGTTCCGAAAATTTTATTTGTTCCACCTTTAGAAACCAAAAAAAAAAAAAACAGTTTTCAATGGGAATTTAAAATTATCAAATAAACCTATTTTGAAAATATTTCACTCCTTGGATTGTTGTTGTATATATTGATAATGTAAAATGCCAAATTAATTCCGCTTCTTTTAGATTTGCCACTAGGAATATTCGAATTTACGAGATTTGGGGCACAATTTTCAACTAAAATGACTCTATTTTCACATCTTAAATTGATAAAATCTCTTTGACGGCGGGCATGATTGCCGATCACTGAACCATCCGAATCTCAAAATTCTAACGCATGTAGAAAGAGTGCATATCTGAATCTGGTATGAATTAGGATTATTGACTTTGCTCGAAAATTTGGCAAAATTCGGCTATTTTCAACCACAAACCAAGCTGGAAAATATAAAAAAAAAATATATTTACCGATTGAATTAATACTACGTATGGGTTCAGAATGACATGTTAAAATGTTGAACCGATTAGATTAATAGATTTTTGCTCCCCAATTGTAAAACCATTGCTTCGAGAAAAACACATTGAAGGGTTAAGAAACGTTCTCGCTGCCATCCGTCGTTCTAAAATTTTCGCTTGAAAATTTAAAAAGACACATTTGAGATGTTTTAGGTTCAAATTAAATAAAAAAATCTAATTTTGAACCACCTCATTGGGTGGTAAACTGAAATTGTAAATATCGGCAAATCTTTGGGTACTAGCAGACCCTCTTAGGCATATGATAATCCTTTAATATTAGAAGTCCAACGGGGCCAATATATGATACCCTTCATCAATTTAGGTACATACAAGAGATGACAATATGTACAATATCCTACAGATAGAACAGACATAGCATCTTTAGAAGACCATTGAAATAGAATCGGGCGAATTTTAATTTGTAATCTACATAGATCTATGAAAACCAGCTGCCAATCGGAAAGAATGGGATTTATTGGTGTGCCATCTGTATGAAATCGAGCAAAATTATGTATGAGACCTATGAAAAATCTCACAGATTTTAAATTGAAATTAATTCACTACGCTGAGCAAAGTATGTCTCAATCGGACAAATACTCAGAGAGTGTGTAACCATTTTAATAAAATTGGACGAAAAAAAAATAGATAGGAGTTATATCTAAATCTGAACCGATTTCTACAAAACTTGGCATACGTCTATCTGGATCTAACTTAGTAAGCTGTGAAAATTTTTGTCTCAATCGGAAAAACCTTGGAAGTTTGATGCACCATTTACATAAAATCGGACGAATCTATTAATGGGAGCTATATCTATATCTGAATCGATTTCAACAAAATTTCACAGACATTAAACGGAAATTAATTCATTATGCTGTGTCTCAATCGGATAAATATTGGGATTTTGTGCACCAAATTCATAAAATCGGACGAAACTATATATGGGAGCTATATCTAAATCTCAACCGATTTCAACAAAACTTCACAGACATCAAACTGGATCTAATTCAGTACTCTGTGCAACATTTTGTCTCAATCGGACAAATATTGAGAGTTTGTTGCTCCATTTACATAAAATCGGACAAAACTATATATGGAAGCTAAATCTGAACCGATTTAAAAAGAACTTAGCAAACACCAATCTGGACCTAAATCAGTACGTTATGCAAAATTTTGTCTCAATAGGATAAACCTTAGGAGATTGGTGCTCTATACGCATAAAATCGAATTAACCCATGTGTGGGAGCTATATCAAAATTGGAACCGATTTCAAAAAAAAAAAAAACTTCGCAAACACCAACCTGGACCTATTTCAGTATGCTGTGCAAAAATGTGTCTCAATCAGACAAATATAAGGCTTTTGGTGCACTATTTACATTAAATCGTACGAAAATATATATCGGAGCTATATCTAAATCTGAACCGATTTTCAATTTCAATAGGGTTCGTCTTTGGATCAAATTAGTGATTTGTGTCAAATTTCATCCAATTCGGATTGTAAATGCTACCTGCACTTTGTTTACAATTTAACATAGACAGAAGGACGAATGGACGAACATGCATAAATCGACTCAGAAAGTGATTCTATGCATATTCTCAAAAGGAATTATTTGTCTATCTTGTTTACTTTTGCCTGTTACAAACATATGTACAAAAACATAATACCATGTACCACAGAGGAGTCTACTGAATTTTATTAGAGTCTATTAAATTTAATTTTAGACGGAATATTATTAAAATATAAAATGTCTCCAACCTACACAGACATACAATTTTAAGTTAATTTCCGTGACAACAAAACCAATTCAGTTCCTCAAACATAATAATATTTCAAAACTACTGTGCTTTATTGCTAACATCCAATTGAAATATTAGCTCGATTTTGCTGCAACCTTCAAAAATAAAAGAAGAAGAAGAACATCGTCAACTATATTCCATTTGGAAAATAAATGATTTGTTTTTATTTCAGTTTTTTTTGTAGTTTTTTTTTGTCTCAAGTGTCTCTAATGAGATTTTGTTTTGTCAATTTTTGGGGTGATTAAATCTAGTTAAGAAACGATTTATTGACTAGTTTTGCCTAACGGCAGCCAAAACTCGTTAATGACTGCGTTTTTGTGATATTTTCGCTTAATGGCGTCACCTCATTAGACAAAAAATGAAGAAAAAACTACTTTGCAGCACGTGTATTGGTGGTGGGCACAAAACTGTAAACAAAAATTTCTGTAAAGCAATCAGAAGAAAAACAGAAACCCAAACACCAATTACAATTAGACGTAATTCATTAATTGATGTTCACTTTAGCCAAAGGCTGTGATGAACGCGGAAAACTGTTCGAGTGTGCTGTGCTGATGTGGTTTACATACTCGTCAAGTTTTTCAGAGCAAACCAGAAAAGAACATCAGCGTGTTTCGTTTAATTAACTATTTACTGTGGAAGTAATTTCAATTCTATGTTGGTCTTTTTGGTTAAAGTGGTTTTAGAATGTAAACTTAGTAGCTTGTAAAACAATTTTACATGTTAAACCATTATTATCTAATTTAATTTGTTTGATGAGCACCATTATTTGTTTGGTAAATTCTGAGACTTTTTCAACTAAACAGAAAGATAGCTAGTCCGTTTATCTGACATTTGGAATTGAAATAAAGAAAAATGTTTAACGGATACATATAAAGTATCCAATAAATTTTTGTCAGTCTTATTTTTATACTCATAACCATAAAGAAATATGTCATTTCGTTTGCATTGCACCGAAATATTCCCCGTAAAGTACATAGACACCATAAAACTCCTTGTACATTACAACTTTTTACCAGGTTAACCTACTTTATGAGGATTTATTTGACATATATGCAAAGGAAATGGGGGATTAAACACGTTTTTCTACAGAATAAGCCGTAAAAATGGTATTTTGGATTGACGTAGGGTATAAAATCTACTTACGAAAATGATCAATATTGACTTATGTTTCGGGGTTGTAATTTTGATTTGAAGTATTTTAGTAAATCTTCCTGCTAAAAATTCTTTTAGAAAAGCCTCCATATAATGCTACACTCCAAAGATTGGTATTTTGGGGAGCTATTTAATGTAAAATTTTGGATTCTAAGATAATTTGGATTCTATGGATATTTTGGATTATACATTTTTTAACTATCTTTGAGTAGAAAAACTCCCTACAAAAATGATCAATTATTTGGTATTTTCGGGTTTGAGCATGTTTTACAAACGAAATTCACATGTGGTGGCAAAATTTCCTACCAAAAAAAATATCATTTATGTTCTATGGGAGCTATGCGAAATTATCACGGTTTGGAATAGCTTCCATAGAACAGTACCATCCCATCCACATATGTATACATTTCACCACACTGTGGTACAGAGTATTATGTCTTGTACATATGTTGTAGCAGGCAAAATGAATCGAGATAGACCCTTTTTGAGAATATGCATAGAATCACTTTTAGCGGCGATTTATGCATGTCCGTCCATATATTTTTCTGCAAATACAGGTCGCATTTATGATCCGATTTGGATGAAATTTGGCACATGACACTTATTTGGCCCTAGGATGAACCCCTATTGAAATTGGAGAAAATCGTTTCAGATTTACATATAACTCCCATATATAGTTTCGTCCGATTTTATGTAAATGCTGCATCTAACTCTCGATATTGGTCCGATTGAGAAAAAATTTTGCACAGCTTAATGAATTAGGTCTAGATTGATGTATGCGAAGTTTTGTTGGGATCGGTTCAGATTTAGATTTAGCTCTTATATATAATTTTGTCCGATTTTATGTAAATGGTGCACCAAACTTCTAATATTGGTCCGATTGAGACAAAATGTTCACAGAGTACTGAATTAGGTCTATATTGATGTATGACAAGTTTTGTTGAAATCGGTTCAGATTTAGATAAGGCTCCCATATATAATTTCGTTCGATTTTATGTAAATGGAGCACCATATTGGCAGTATTTGTCCGATTAAGCAAAATTTAGCACAGCGTACTGAATTAGGTCCAGATTGATGTATGCGGAGTTTTGTTGGAATCGGTTCAGATTTAGATATAGCTCCCATATAAAATTTCGTCCGATTTTATGTAAATGGAACACCATATTGTCAATGTTTTTCGATTGAGACAACACTTTGCATACCGTATTGAAGTTACTACAGGTTGACATCCGTGAAGTTTTGTTTAAATACGTTCAGATTTAGATATAGCTCCAATATATATATTCGCACCGAGGAGTCTATGTTTGTTCTATATTCACGAATTTAGCATTTAAGTTTGAAATCTGTTCAGATTTAAATATAGCTCACATATTCAATTTTCTGTAAATGGTGCACCATAGATCCTGTTCTATTTGCACGATGTGTTGTTGTGCTGTTCGATTTACATGAAATATTACATGGCGTATTGGATTGAAGACGTTTCAGGTTTTGCTCGATGATTGGCATTCAATTTTTCATAAATTTCAGATTGGTATGTGTATGGCTTGTTTTAATATAGTTCAAATATCTATGTTCTTCATGCAGTTAATTTCGTCCGATTCCATTTCAATGGTTCTCCAAAGATGCTATGTCTATTTTATCTAAAGGATATTGTATATATGAGCATCTCTTGTATGAAGGGTATCATATAGTCGTCCCCCCTTCCTACTTTCGAACTTTCCCTACTGATTTTTTTGTAGAACATAGTTGTAAGTGAGCATATGACTTGTTCTGTTTCCTGACAACAGAATCTCTTTTACGAATGTTTACATTTGTTTTTTTTCCTTTTTTGAAATTTAAAAAAATATTTTTTTAATCCACTAATTTTACTTATATTCATAATGTCTAGTGTGGCCTTCAATGCACAATATTTGTCTATTTCATCATTATTATCCATTGAAGTGCATTACTCAAATTAACATAATTGAGTTTGTTGCACATTTGTCATCGACATGAATACCGACAAACATACATCCAAATGTTCTTTTTTTGTCTACGGCAACTGTTGTCCGTTATTGTCCGTTTCATTTGAAAGACATCAACCTCCACTGAAATTCAAGTGAAATATTTTTTTGTGTTTTTGTTTAAAAACAAAATAAATAAATTTATGCAATTTCACGTACGTTGTGCACACGCACACAGAGGCACACGAACAATGACAAATAATATGGGAATTCGATACAATTTTTATTGTAATTTTTAGTTTATTTTTCACTTCATTTAAAATTGATTTTTAGTTTTTCTACCATTTTGTCCATTAATTTGTAAATATGTATTATTTTGCAGTGCAACAAACGAATTGACAACAATAAAGTAATACGAACAAAAAATATAGGTGTTAAGTAACACATGAAGGCATACATATATACGTTTAACCATTGGTCGTAAAAACGCCCAGCAAAAAAATAGCACAAATGAAAAGTTAATGGTTGGCAATAATCAAATTTCACACGCAAATAAATAACTGAATGCCAAAACGAATAAATAAATAAAGTGTTGATCCGAATGTCATATGAACTGTTTAATGCATCAATTAGAGGATGGAAAATAAAAACTGTTTGAACATGTCGAAATACTGTGAACGTTTCTGTTTGAATGATACAATGTTACTTGTCCCTTTAATTAATAACAAATTGATTTAAACAAATAAAAAAGGTGATAATCGATAAAGCGCTTCGCCATTTAAAGCAAAAATGTCGTAGAAATAAAAAAAAAATCTTAAAATAGATAGTTGCAACAAGATGTACATCTGATGAGAAAAAAATACTGTAAGGAAAGTTTAAAATTCAGACGGGATTGACTATATGCTACCTTTCACACTTCGGGTACATACAAGAGGTGCTCCTATAATTTGTATTTTAAAGGAACATTGATTTGAAATCGACGAAATTACAATTACGCTCTACATAGATATGCTAAAACCAGTAAGGAAAGTAGTAAAGTCGGACTGGACTGGCTATATGATACCCCTCACCACTTTGGGTATATTCTACATAGTCTCCTAACAGACGTCGCCTTTTATAAAAGATATATAAGAACTTTGTCGCACCATTTCTATTAAATCGGACGAAAATATATATGGGAGCTATATCTAAATCTGAACCGATTTTCACGAAATTAAACACACTGCATTCTAGGCTTAATTCAGTACACTGTTCCAAATTTCGTGCATATAGAAAGATATATAGGGACTTTGGTGCACCATTTACATTAAATCGGACGAAAATATATATGGGAGCTATGGGAAAATATATGTGGGAGCACGAAACTTAGCACACATCATCCTAGACTTAATTCAGTACGCTAAATTTCGTTCAAATCGAAAGATAAATAGGGACCTGGTTCACCATTTACCTTAAATCGGACGAAAATATCTATTGGAGCTATATTTAAATCAGAACCGATTCTTCCCAATTTCAATAGGGTTTGTCCTTGGGCCAAATAAATGAGCTGTGTCAAATTTCATGGGATGATAAATGCGATCTGTATTTTGTTTACAATTTAGCATCAACAGACGGACGGACATGCATAAATCGACTCAGAAAGTGATTTTATGCATATTCTCAAAAGGAACCATGTGCCTATCTCGTTTCCTTTTGCCTGTTACAAACATATGAACAGAGACAGTGTGATGAAGGATATAAATATATAAATCGACTCATGTCATTCTGATGTCTATGAAAATTGTATGTCAAGCGGGAAGATTTGGGCGTTTTATACATATTTTAGCAATTTTTCGTCTAATTTCTTCAACGAAAAATAGTCTATTTTCTGAGACGAAAATAGTTAAAATATGCATGAAACCAGAGGGCGTTGATCATAGGCAAAAAATAAAGATTAGGAATGAATTTCTCGATCCCAAAAATTCCCCATATACATATAAAAAAGATAATATAACGATGAATAAAAAATCGAGTTTTGAATCAAAATGATATCATATATACATAGGAAACTCGAAAATCGAGATGGACCTATGGCTCCTTCACCAAAGTTGCTTAAAATTGTCCATAGAATCATCCTATGGATTTAATCGACAAAAAAAACATACTTTGTTATGTCTTTCATTATGCGACATGGCACATTTTTCTTCGGTTGTTTTTAATTACAGTGGAAAGAGTTTTACCAAAGAAAACTTTAAGAAAAAAATAAAAAAGTCGGAGATTGGAGTGATCGAATGTTGTGTTACTTACACCTCTTATACCTCAAGAACATCTGCACCTATTGTGATTATTCAAAGGACTTATAAATCGTATGTGATCAAAATAGGAATGTTTGATTGAATAAGTTCAAACAATTGATAAACTGAAATACCACACGTACTGACTTAATTTAATATGTAGGAAAATAGTATGCATATTTTTTCTGAAATATATTTTCTATGAATTGGTTAACTTTTACCTCCCCTATATTGATGCAATTCTAATAAGGCAAAACAACGTTTGCCGGGTCTACTAGTATATATATAAGGATTCCAAAAATATATATCAAAGCTATATTTCTAAATCTGAACCGATTCAAACGAAAATTATCACACTTCATTACAGACTTAATTCAATACGCTATGCAAAATTTCGTCTCAATCGTAACACCATTCACTATATGGGAGCTATATCAAAATTTGAACCGATTTCAATATATATAATTCTAAATCTGTTAGTTACACTTGGCAAATTTCGTCCCAATCAGACAAACATTTGTGCACTATTGTCAACTCGGGACCTATATGGGAGCTATATTTAAACCTGAACAAACGTTCGCAAATTAATAAAGTTCGTCAGGTTGGGCCAACTAAATGAGCTGTACCAACTTTCATAATACCCTGCGCAACAGTGTGGTGAGGATTATAAAATACTAAAGATCTTCTTCCGTGTTTCCTCGTACAGCATTCGTTTCAAGATTAACAAGTTGAAACGTTTGAAATAACTAAAGAATGGAGTTCTCTAAAGAATTTTAATTTTTGACAGTCTCTGTTGAGATATTATATAATTTGAACAAATGATTTGCTCGGGCCGATGTTGATATTCAAAATACCTAAAACTATGCTGCCATCTTCTACCCAATGAGGATTCTAAAGACTAAATTACAGTCAATTTGGTTAAAAAACTTTCCCAAAATCCCCAAATACAGGTGCTATTCACCTGATGAGTACCCAAAATAAGAAATTCGAGTCAATTCGAAAAACTTGTCAAAAAAAAAAAAAAAAAAAAAAAAAAAAACGAATACTCGTATAAGAAGGCTAGACAAAACGTCTACAAAATATCCAATACTAAACATCCTAGGGTTAGTGACAATGGTTGTGCAAAAATATCTTAAATATTGCGAGCTCCATGGTGATTTCAACAGTCAAATGGACATGACTAAATCGACATAGAATTTTATTCTGATCAAGAATTATGGGGTCACGTTGCAAACGGAATGATAAATTGATACACCACAAATTACGTCGAAGAGTAAAAAACTATTTTTATGAGGTGACCATTCAAAATGCTTTTCGTAATTTGGGACCCTTATATATGGCGAGCTATTCCATGTCCTCATGCAATGAGAACCAAATCAAAACGAGTTCGGTTGACAATGCGCCCAAACTTCTCAAAATGCGAATATTTTTGAGGTGTCGCTATATTGGAGCTGTCTTAAAAATACTTAAATATTGATAGTTTTGGGTAAGAGGCTTTACTAAACAATGGAAATCCAATATATTAAATTAAAGACAATTTTCTACCCAAAATACAGAATAAGGGGGATACTTTTATATGCTAAAAAGTGGGCCAATATTGACAATTTTGGTAGGAGGATGGGTTACCCTATTAGAACTTAAAATAAAAAATTGCAACCAGATCGGTTGAAAAACTTGCTAAAAATCCTCAAAATACCGAATACACCGTTGTATGGGGGTCATACCAAAAAGTGGACCGATATATCCCACAATACATGTGCAAAATGTCAAAGCTCTATCTTAAATATTCCGAGCTCTATTGTGACTGACAGCCGTTAATAAATCGACATAGAATTTTATTCTGATAAAGATTATAGATATTCTTCATGAGGTGTTGCAAACGAAATGATAAAATGTATACACTCCACATCAGGCATATTGTGGTGAAGAATAAAAATAGCTTTATGTTCAGTTGATTCCGGTGTCAGGTTCTTGTAAGAGTGTAACTAATGCCTCAAGCAAAATTCTCCATAAGGTGTCTGGGTGATTGCAAATTCAGAAATTTGGATTTGATTGATTTTCGAACCTTCCCGACATTGTCATCAACGACATCCGGTTCCAAGATTTAGGGATACGGATCTGTCTCTCACAAATAAATCTTAATATAATTTTGGTATAATTTGAATTATATGATTTGTTTATTTTTCTTATATAAGGATATTTAAAGGTTGGGTTTTGGTTTGTTTCAAAAATATTGTTAAATGGTATTAATTTTGTTTGCGGCTCTGTGCACTTAAACATGATCGAATATATAACGTAATATGATTTGTATTTTTTTCTAGAAAAATTGAATTGAGCCACTTTCCCCTAAATTAGTGCCATTCACATTTGCTTTGACCAGTAAAAATTGTTTGTACGCGCTAAAGGGGAATTCACTTAAATCTTTAAGCTAGTGTTCGCAAACTATCGATACTATCGATGGTTTCAGACTTTTTTCTCTCATAAATACTTTTTTGTGATATGAACATACTTCGCAAAAATTAAATGTGACAAAAAATTTAAGTACATAAAATTTCAAATCGTGCTAAATGGAATAAAATCGTGTAAAAAATTAAAAATATTCAATTGTCAAACTGTGTTATATACCGTGTAAAAAAGACATAGTTGTAATTTATTTTTTCCTAAATATATTCGTCTTCGTAGAGAAAAAGTTTTCTTAACAAGGATCAGCTAAAATGGAAAAAGAACGATGAAATCATACGCATATCTATCTAAAATCTTATGAGTGATATTTTTGTGAAATATTTGAAGGTAAAAAATTCCGCAATTTGGCACTTAGTTCACGGTTTAAAAATCAAGGCGACATGGACACTCTTGAACACAAAACGTAATCTAAATTAAAGACTCACCACTAACGATTTCATCATGCATGTTGACTTTGGATTTTTCCTGTAAAAATAAAAAAAAAAATGATTATTATAATATTCCAAAATTATGTAATATAATGAATTATAATTAATTAATGGCAAAGGTTTATTTTTTTCTCTGAAATTAAGTTTTTAATATAAATTTCTTAAATTTATTCCAAAAATCTATTTTATAGAATTTTACTACCCTTTTTATCTTTAAACCAGTAAAAAATTATATATTTTAATCAAAGAGTTGGTTATCTGTTGGAAAGTAGTTGCCTTATAGACCCCATCCGATGATGGGGTCCATGTCATTAATCTAGGCTTGTTAGCTATAAAGCTGAGGGTATAAAAACAAACTGTCAATTTAAAATGACATATATTAACGACATATTTGGAAGATATATTACGATGTGCAGTACTTGGATCAAATTGGATACGTTGAGAGTAAGGTATTCCTAAATCGATTTTAGGGTGTAGGCACTATTTTCATACATTCAAATAATTCAACGAAAATCCTATTTTTGTATACCATATTTATTAAATTGAATCAATATTTTAATCTCCATTTAATTCTTTTTTTAATCTGACGGCACCAATGAACTGCAAATCCATATCTGACAACCAATCAATTCGAATGTATTCACTAAATTAAAGAATAATTACAATTTCAATTAAACGTGTAATAATTTTCATTTGAACAATTTTCATATTTATAAAGACGACAATTTACGTGATTTATTACCCAATATTTCCACTCTCTTGCTGTTCTCGATTTATTGCTACATTGACAATTTACAAAAGCATCGATATTTTTGCAATGCGCTTCACTTTATAAATTATAATTTCATAATTATGTATGTAGTGTAGTAATGCAATATGGTTGTTGTACATATGTATGTATGCATGTGTGTTCGTACCAAACATTCAATCATTGTGACATTCAATTTGCATTGACATTTTGTTGTTGTTGTATTGAAATGAAAATCACTGAAATGTTATTAAATCAAATGTAAATAATTGACTTTTTAACCAAATGAGGAAACATAATTAATATGATGATGATGACGTCGACGGCGATGTGACAAGGGGGTGAGGGGGAAAGGAATTCACCTCAATTATAAGAGACAATAATTTAAAAAACAAATTAATTTGTGACAAGAGCAACAACAACAACATCAGCATCAGGAATGACAACAATCATGTTTTACAATAAAAATAAAAGCAGCAGCAACAACAACAATGAATTCATGTAAATATTAATTGGATTTTAATTCTTTGTTCGGTGCAAATAATGGCAAACAATTTAATTCGTTAAGAAAAAAATAAACAAAGAATTTTGAAACATCTGTTGGCTTAAAAAAAGAAAATAAATATTAAATGTATGCATAGTGGATAGGTCGCCTATATTGATCATATATCTTCCCTTCCGCCATGGGGAATCAAGAACATGATATAACAAGTAAAAATTAGTTAAGTTCGGCCTGTCCTGTCCCTCAGTAGGAGGTAGGCATTTGAAATCTATCGGAACATAAATGCGGCACGACACTCATGTAAACTGCTTCAAAAAAAAAAAAAAAAAAAATGAAATACCAATCTACAGACACCCAGGTTGGAAAATTGGGCTACGACCTTGAACATACCGGAACTGACGCGTGACCTTTGTATGAGGGCTATGTAGAAACATGAACATGTATTGACAATGTTCTGTGAGGAAATTTTTTACTCGCAATGGTCACAAAATGCCAAATAAGAAATACTTCGTATTCAGTCGCTTCGGACTGAATTTGACACCCAATTAGACCAAAAATATCAAAGAACAGAAATTTCTTTAAAAAAACGTGTCCAAACTCTCCAACTGCCGAAATTTGGGCAGAGCCGTTATATTAAAAATTTTACATTCCTCAAAGATTTATTTAAAATACCCATTGGGTTTCTCGCTGTGGCGAATCACCCACCAGTTCACGTTTTGGCCGGTCAAATAGGTTGGAGTCGATAGTTAGGGCTCTTTTTCGAATGTTCACCTCTGATGATATTATAAACGGAAGTCCATACCTTAAGTCGTTAAAAAATTATTTTGTAAAAAATTAATGCCCATAGTTCGGATAGTCTTTATTTAAGAATCCACACTTCCAGTTCGGACAATCTTTGAAAATTAACAAAATGGCGGAACTTTGAAAAAATATTTTTTGAAAATCACCGATTTTTCACCAAAATTCAAGTTAAAAAATAAGGAAGATCTTCACCGATTGGCTTTATCCTAGTTCATACGATAGCTATACACTCACAGAGAAACGTATAAAAATTTGAAATCGATTGGGTCATTAGTTTTTGAGTTATCGTGCCCGCCATTCGCAAAAGAGAAAACGCGTTTAAAGTTTGAGAAGCCCTTTAGTCGTCACTTGATGCTGACCCAATCGGCTATATCTTCAAGAGTTTTTGAGATTTTCAATTGAAATTTTTTAGGGACATTCTTGAATTAGTGCAGATTCGAATTAAATCAAAAAAAAAAATTGGTCGCGAGAATGGGGCGGGGGGGTCCCCTTAAACCAGTGAGCGGGTCCGACCATATGATTCCCTACACAACTTCCACGAAAATTTAACTTTCTGTGGTTCTATACTACGCGATAGTTGCACTCTCTTGACCGACTGGAGGTCAACAGCACCTCTTCCATACACTGACATATTTTCCAAATATTTCTAATATATTCAGTACATCTAATTACTTGTCTAGATTCAATTCACGGTGGCTTGTGTTGTGATGTTCGACTTTCAATTGTGGCCTATAGATCGATTCGGTTCACTTCATACCAATCATATTATCTGATCATCACCGAATATTATAGGCGTTGTCCTTGACCATACCTGGATCATCATGGAAATTTTGAAAGCGATCAGCTCTATATTTCCGCCCTCTAGTGTGGTAATGGGTTACTAAATAATATATGAATACGTAAGTACCTGTAAATATTTAAGTGTAACTCCCACTTACGAGTACATCCATTTAACCCGCTAAATATTGATAAATCTTTATCAAAAAGGGAGGCTTATTCTTTCGATCCTCCATATAACATTTCTCGATATTTAGGCCATAATTGCGGTCTCTGGAGCCACCAGAAAATTAGACAAAAATAAAGTTGTTCGTCCACTTCATCCCCTAAATATTAACCGATCTTTACCAAAAACAATAGGGGTCTTCATTGACCAGAACCCATCTTATATGCAAAATTTCGTGAAGATTGGTCCATAACTGTGGCCTGTGTCGTGCTTACAAATTATAATGGACAGACGGACGGACGAACACACCTGTCTAGATCGACTCAGCTAGTCGAGATGTGACGATCGGTACACTTAATATTTCGTGGCGTTACAATCTTTTGGGGCTTCACAAAATACCCTGACAACATAGTTGTGTTGGCTATACCCAATATGAACCGATTTCAACGAAACTTGTCACCGGTTAGGTTACACTAATTTCAGTACGTTTTGTTCCTATCAGCCATATATTGGTTCCTTGGTGCGTCAATTAGATAATATATAAGGGAGTTATATCTAAATCTCAACCGCACTCATTCTGGACTAAATTCAGTACGCTATGCAATATTAGAACTTTGTTACATTATTTACATTACATATATATATATATATATATATATCTGAACCGATTTTCACGAAACCCAGCACACATCACTCTAGACTCAATTGCCAAATTTCGTGCAAATCTAATGATTTATAGGAACATTGGTGCACCATTTACACAAAATCGGACGAACATATATATGGGAGCTATATCTAAATCTGGGCCGATTTTCAAGAAATTGTATACACATCATTCTAGTCTTAATTCAGTACCCTACGCCAAATTTCGTGCAAATCGGAAGATATATAGAGACTGTGGTGCCCCATTTACCTTAAATCGGACGAAACTATATATGGGAGCTATGTCTAAATATGAACAGATTTTCCTTGGGCCAAATAAGTTACTTGTGCTAAATTTCATCCAAATCGGATCATAAATGCGACCTGTACTTTGTTTCAATTTAACATCTACAGGCGGACGAACGGACTGACATGCATAAATCGACTTAGAAAGTGATTCTATGCATATTCTAAAACGGAACCATGTGTCTATCTCGTAAATGGATTTTGAAAGAAAACCACTCAGGGGCTATCCGAGTATTAGAGTAGGATATTTCAAATAGATATTTATACCCTACACAACTATGTTGTCAGGGTATTATAGCTTTGTGTAGCCCCAAAAGTTTGTAACGCCGCGAAATATTGGTCCTAGACCCACCTTTAAGCATACCGATCGTCAAATCTCGACTAGCTGAGTCGATCTAGACATGTGTGTCAGTCCGTTCGTCCGTCTGTCCATTATAATTTGTAAACACGATACAGGCCACAGTTATGAACCAATCTTCATGTAGGGTGGGTTCTGGCCAATGAAGACCCCTATTATTTTTGGGAAAGATCGGTTAATATTTAGAGGATGAAATGGACCAAATACTAAATGTTTGTCGGTTTTTCTGGTCGCTCCAGAGGCCGCAATAATGGCCCGAACATCGTGAATTTTTGCATGCTTGTTTTGATAAAGATCGGTCAATATTTAGCGTGTCAAATGGACCCTGACTTTTGTGTGAAAAATGACAAAATTTGTATTCTATAGCATATAGATTTATCCCTGAAGGACATAGACCCGAGAAGTTGATATTATGTCCAAGAGGAGTGGTTGACCTTTAAATTAGTACCAATTGTATTGTTGTATGTTCTCGGATGTGGGAGTTACACTTAAATATTTACAGGTATCTCCGTATTCGTATATTATTTAATAACCCATTATCACTCTAGAGAGCGGAACTATAGCGCTGATTGCTTTGAAATGTTCCATGAGGTTCCAGTTATGGTCAAGGACAACGCCTATAATTTTCGTTGATGATCAGATAATAATTTTGGAATGAAGTGGACCGAAAACTTAATTTTTTGTATTATTTTCGATTCCATCTATATAGGCTACAATTATAAACCGAACATCACAACACAACCCCGGTGAAGGGAATCTGGACAATAGCTGTACTGAATACTCGTAATATTCGGAAAATATGTCATATGAGGGAGAGGTGTTGTTTATCCCCAATCGGGCAAGAGGGTGCAAATATCACGAAATATTGCCCAGGCTCGGAATAAACATCCGCAGAAAATTTGAGTTCCGTGGTAGTTGTGTAGGGTATCGTATGGTCGGCCCAGTCTGACTATACTGCTCCGCTCATTGGTTTTAATCTGCGAAAGCTCTTGAAAATGTTCTGTAAAAATCCACATATATCACCCATCCTGATTCAGATTATTTAAAAAATTGATGTTTATAATATCCCCTTTACTACATTATACAAATCACATTGATTAAAGTGTTATCAGATTAAAAATTAACAAAATGTGTTGAAGGGAAACAAAACAAATACCTTATTTGTTTATTATTACCGAGATAATGGCTTGCGCGTGCCCAAACTTTATTGTTAATTTTATTCTATATGTTTGTTTAGCAAAACAGTTTTTGTTCTCTTCAACACAATTTAATAATAATCATAATAGTAATAATAAAATAACCATTTTTTCTACCTTATAATTAATAATCATATTTTTATTGTTCGTTTCGTTTTTTTATTACAGCTCTAAAAAACTCAAACTGCAATTACAACAAAACAGCTATTATTCTAAAGTGTAATCCCAATATCGCAGGCAGATTTGAAAACAAAGGTGAAACGACAAAAGACACCACCCTCTCTCTCTCTCCAAAAAAAAGCAATAATGCCAAATAGACATTAAATGGGTAAATGGAAATTAATGAACAAAAAACAAAGCAACACAAACAACAACTGACAACCAAGTGAAATAAAAATTAACAGAAACAAAACAAAAAAAGTGCAACAACAATAAAAATTTAAATTTAATTAACGCATGTGCCACAAAACTGTAATTAACTGAGAAACAACAACAAAAATCTTGTTCGAAGTCCTACCAACCAAACTGCAACAAAAATTGAAAGTGATTGAACAATTTGCCAGCAGCTATCCATTCACAAATTCGATGAAAAAAGGTAACATTTTAATTTAGTAGATTTTACATCGAACACTTGTCATACCACAAACATACATACGTTCATACACACACATCGCGTATGACCTGTAATATTACATTTCAATAATCATAATGCGCTTACCGCAGACATATGGGTGCATGAATGAGCATTGCTTGTAACGAAACGATACGACACGACATCAATACATATAATACAAAATTGAAAACTGAAAATTGATTGATAGGAATATGAGCACACAGTGGCAAGCAAAATATTTGAGAAAAAACAATAAAAAATAAATAATAATAAAAATGTTTTTTTTTAATTATTCGAACATTAATTGTCCTTATGGAGGTCCAATAGAGAGGCTTTAGAGGGGTTCTTCCTCACACTGACATATTTTCAGAATATTACGAGTATTCAGTGCAGCTATTGTTCAGATTCCCTTCACCGTGGGTTGTGTTGTGATGTTCGGCTTTCATTTGTGGTCTATAGATCGACTCGAAAATAACACAAACAATTAAGTTTTCGGTCCACTTCATTCTAAAATTATTATCTGATCATCACCGAAAATTATAGGCGCTGTCCATAACTGGAACCTCATGGAACATTTCAAAGCGATCAGCGGTATAGTTCCACTTTCTAGAGTGATAATGGGTTACTAAAATATATATGAATAGGTAAACACCTGTAAATATTTAAGTGTAACTCCCACATCCGAGTAGATACGACAATATACCAATATTGGTATCAATTTAAAGGTAAACCACTCCTCTTGGATTTACTATCAACTTCTCGGGTCTATGTCCTTCAGGAGTAAATATATACGCCATAGAATACAAATTTTGTAATTTTTCACACAAAAGTCAGGGTCCATTTGACCCGCTAAATATCAAGAGGCTTGCTTATTCTTTAGCCCGATCCCGTTCTCCGTGTAAAGTTTCACGATGTTCAGGCCATAATTGCGGCCTCTGAAGCGACCAAAAAAAAAAAAAAAAGATAATAATTAAGTATTTGGTATATTTGGTCCATATCATCCCCTAAATATTAACCCATCTTTACCAAAACCAATAGGGGTCTTCATTGGCCAGAACCCATCATACATGCAAAATTTCGTGAAGATTGGTCCATAACTGTGGCCTGTATCGTGTTTACAAATTATAATGGACAGACGGACGGACACACATGTCTAGATCGACTCAGCTAGTCGAGATATGACGATCGGTATACTTAAAGGTGGGTCTGGGACCAGTATTCGCGGCGTTACAAACTTTTGGGGCTGCACAAAGCTATAATACCCTGACAACATAGTTGTGTAGTATAAAAAACAAAGCCTTATAGAGGTCCCTAAAATATGCCTTAAAAAGCAAAGCCTTATAGAGGTCCCTAAAAAATATGCTTTAAAAATCCACGCCTTATAGAGATCGCTTAGAAAAATATGATTTAAAAAGCAAAGGCCTTATAGAGTTCCCTTAGAAAAATATGATTTAAAAAGCAAAGGCCTTATAGAGGTCCCTTAGAAAAATATGCTTTAAAAAATGCACGCCTTGTAATGGTCGGCTGAAAAAATATTCTTTGAAAACTCCACGCCTTGTAATGTTGGGTTTAAAAAATATCCTTTAAAAAATCCACGCCTTATAGAGATCCCTTAGAAAAATATGATTTAAAAAGCAAAGTCCTTATAGAGGTCCCTTAGAAAAATATGCTTTAAAAAATGCACGCCTTGTAATGGTCGGCTGCAAAAATATTCTTTGAAAACTCCACGCCTTGTAATGTTGGGTTTAAAAAATATCCTTCAAAAAATCCACGCCTTATAATGTTGGGTTTAAAAAATATTCTTTAAAAAATCCACGCCTTATAATGTTGGGTTTAAAAAATATTCTTTAAAAAATCCACGCCTTATAGCCGATTTCTTATATTCTTTAAAAAATCCACGCCATATAATGTTGGGTTTAAAAAT
>NW_026878926.1:0-25559 GCF_032173495.1 Musca vetustissima
GACGATGTGATGTCGTTATTCCTAGTAGAGATGACTGGAAACAAAGTAACCCTCCTCTGGACGATCTGGCCTTCTATACAGACGGATCCAAGATGGAAGACGGTACTGCGGCAGGCGTCTACTGTGAAAGGTTAGGCCTTGAGTTAACCTACAAGCTGGATAGCAACTGTAGTGTTTTCCAAGTTGAAATCTTCGCGATCTGGAAGGCAGCGGAATTGATAAAAAGTCTGGATGCTGAGGTCGTTGAACCGGTGACTATCTTTGTAGATAGTCAAGCGGCTCTTAAAGCCATCAAATCTTGTCACATCAAATCCGAAGCCGTCCTCAAGTGTAGAGCACCTCTGGAAGAACTAAACCATAGCTATCGGTTGTGTTGGGTACCAGGACATTGTGACATCTTGAAAGAGCGGACGAACTAGCTAGACGAGGATCTCAATTCACCGATCTAGAAATTGATGACTCAATCAAACCACCCATATGTTTTTTTCTATAGGAATTTTGAGGCATTCTTTGACAAAATAGCCTGCGAACTTTGGCACAACGAACCTAAGTGCAACGTGTTAAGATCAATTTGGCCGACTCTGTCTACCAAAAGAACCCACTCACTATTGAACCTGAGCAAAGCTGAAATTAGAGTGATGACGGGAATCATCACTGGTCACTGCAACATCAGGGCTTTTACTAGTAAATGTGATCTTGATGTAACTGATTACTGTAGACTCTGTGTTGACGAGGAGGAGACGGAGACAATTGAACATCTCCTGTGTCATTGCCCAGCCCTGGCTTATAGCGAACAGACTAATGTGTTCTCATTTTCTACCGGATTTCAGCTTCTTCTCAACAACCGAACCTGCTCTAATCTACAGCATAATTAGAAACATAAAGTGGTTAGGAGCATACAACCTTGGCACGTAACACTTTTTCTGTCTGACTCATAGGGCCATCGACCTTCATTCATTCTTCACTCTTTCTTTAATTTACTATCCCCTATAGATCTGTCACACTTGGTCTCTTCTGGGTATAAAAAGGGATTAGATGGGGACTACCTCTAAATGGGGGCGAATATAAATAATTTTTTGGAGGGAGATTAGTTACCATATGCAACTACAAAATACGCGTTCAAGAACCCCAAAAATAGCGAAAATATGAGGGTACATTATATGGGGGCTATCCAAAAAGAATTTACATATATTTATCATTTTTAGTGGAGAGTTTTGCGATCCCAAAAATAACTTAAAGTACTATATTACAGTAAATTCCCCAAACCCCCCCTGAAAACCATATCTCTGACTAAATCGTCATATAAAAATGTAAATTTATAAAGGTTATATTAATTCAATTATCAAAGGACTTCTGTCATAATACGAGTTTGAAATCTTTGAATTTGATTTTTCAGATACGTTTTTACTCGACGTAGGGTAGAAAAACATCCTTCAGCTGGTGCTGCACTATGTCACGAGTTCACATGAACAGCGGCCAAAAATAGAAGGTGTTATCGTAAGTTAATGAAATTTGGTACATGTGCTTTTTATTGGCCTAAAGAGCAACTGACAAAAAATTGGATAGGTCGGACCAAGATTTGGTATACCTACCATATAATGGGTCTTGAGAATGTCACCATTTTGGGCCTATAAAATCTTTAATATTCAAACAAATTCAATGAAAATTGGCAATTTACATTTAATTAGGCCTATAAAGCAACTGACCAAAAACTGAGTAGATCGGACCAAGATTTGATATACCTCCCATACAAAGGGTCTTGAAAATTTTACTATTTTGAGCTATAAAATCTTTAATATTCAACAAAATTCAATGAAAATTGGCAATTTACATTTACTTATGCCTATAAAGCAACGGACCAAAAACTGGGTAGACCGGACCAAGATTTGATATACCTCCCATACAAAGGGTCTTGAAAATCCGATTTTTGGACCTATAAATAGTTTATATTCATCCAGATTCCACGAAAATTTTCATGTCGTCGTTCAAATTACATCAAATTGGTCGAAGACAGTAATAGTTGTTGTAATTTAGTTGTTGGCCCATATTTCAGGTACCTACCATACCAAAAGTCCCTAAAAATTTAACTTTCTGTACTATAAAATCGTTATATGCAGCTAAATTAAGTATAGTAGTTTTATTTTTGTTATTTTTATTATAATATAACAAATATTTGATATTTATCATTCACAACATTTTCAAAACACACATTTTATATATATATATAATATTGTCTTCCCAAATGTACGATTTAGTATCATCCACATTATAATCTAGGGCCTTTACTTTATGGCTGTTTAAGGATATTACAAGGTCGGATTGTAATATTAAATACTAAATAAAATCCTTATTTAACTCGGCTTTAACAAAAGTTCGGGCTGCTACTAATTACTTGTTGGCATGACTTGTTAGCATCTTGTGAAAGTCGCTCAAAAGGTATTGTACTGCACTTTGCATATCCATGCCATGAACTAATATTTTTATGTATGAACTTTCCACAAAGGTAATTCATTTCTAAATTAAGATTATAAGATTATGTCTCAAATGATCTGATAAATAAGTATAATCTTCAAACTGACAGAAAATGTATTTAAAAGCTATATTTTAAAACCAATTCTCCCATATCTACCCTTCGAATAACGTTTTTACCACTTAATTGCATATTTTATGTAAAATATTGTATTATTACTATGTTCTGAATCCAATTTCTCCTTCCTATTTGACCCTCAATAACTTATTTAATTGTATACATAACATATTTATCTGCTTCTAACCATTTCGTGAATATGCCATATTTTTTCAAAAGGTGATCACCAAAAAAGTTTAATAACTCTTAGGACCGCAGGACTCCGCAGCTAATTTTTTTTATTCCTTAAATAACACACTTTTCACCACTCAAATAAAAAAAAATTAGAGTTAACCTTTTTTAAACTTTTTTTTATGCTCCACTAATTTCAAAATTTGTTTTACAAATTTGATGAACTAAGTACTACAAGTGTGGACGACTGTATACACCATATGATATCAATATACATACAAACTGCAGAGAATTCTAGTTTTTAACATCCACAGCAACCAAAATAAACACTTTTATAATAACCGTTAATTTGAATATTCAAATATTTGAGCATCAGAAAAACACACCTATTTTTCGAAAATATGGTAAAAAATCAGTTTATAAATAAATATCAGATTTGAACCTTTGTAGAGACAAAACTACTCGACATATCGATGTAAAATTTCATATTTATTCTAATTGGAGTATTTTCTATCAATCCTCATCAAAAAATTTGTCCTCCGTGGTACATGGTTTTGACCATTTTTGGCCGCGGTCGTGACACTGTGTGCTGTAGCTACCGATTAAGATTTGCATAATAAAGATTTGTAACAATATATTTTTTTGGAAATATATCTTCGCTTCAAGTTAACAGGAGATTAAAAACCTCGTCTCCAGATTCACTCCATTAGATGAGCGAATTGCTATAATTCGCATGAAAGCGAAGTTCTTCTTATTTGCCAATGCTCCGACGGAAGACAAAGATGAACAGTCCAAAGACATTTTTTACGAGCGCCTAGAAACTTCATATGACCGCTGCCCTGGTCATGACATTCAAATTCTGCTAGGAGATTTTAATGGTCCCACCGTCGGAAAATTCAGCTTCCACGAATAAACATCCGACAACGGCATGAGGTTGATTGATTTCGCGGCAGCAAAACACATGCCCCAGAACCAATAAGAGGTGATGGTATAGAGTGTATACCACCTAGCCAAGATGAGGACATAAAAGCAATTAATCGGATCAAGAACAATAAAGCAGCAGGAGCGGACGGGTTACATAATAAATATTCAAGACTGGTGGTCAGAAGCTGGTCAGTAGCATGCATCAGCTGATTAGTACAATTTGGCTAGAGGAATGAATGCCCAATGATTGGAACCTCAGCATCCGTGAGTCCCGTGTACAAAAAAGGAGACAAGACGATATGTGCCAACTATAGAGATATTAGCCTTCTTCCCATTGTATATAAAGTGCTGTACAGTGTGCTGTGTGAACGATTGAAGCCAATGGTCATTGACATTGCGGCTTCAGAACTGGTACATCTAATATTGACAAGATTTTCACACTGCGCCAAAAGAAAAGACCCACGAAAAACACATTGACACATACCACCTATTCGTCGACTACAAAGCCACATTCGACAGCCCTATCCGTTCAGAGGTATTTAAAGCCATGTCTACGTTCGGCATTCCTGCAAAATTAATACGTCTATGCAGCATAACTTTAAGTGGAACAAGATCGGCAGTTAAAGTCGGAAAGGACCTATCGGAGCCTTTCAATAATGGTATCAACGCGCAAGACGTCTAGTAGATTCGGACCAACTGTGGAACTTAAGAACTACAGCTTCGAGGCCATAAATAAAACGAATGACATCAGTTTTGAAATTCGGAAAAGGATTGTGATGGCCAGCAGATGTTACTATGGTCTAAGTAACCAGTTTGGAAACAAGGTCACCTCCCGCCAGACCAAACTCACACCTTACAAGACGCTGATACTACCCGTGCTGTTATATGGATCTGAAGCATGGGTACTTGCGCAAGCAGATGAGGCAGCTCTTGGGGTGTTTGAAAGAAAAATTCTGTGGGCCGATCTGCGCCGACGGTGAATATCGGCGTCGAACGAGCCACTCTACAATTTATACGCGGACATCGACTAGTCAGTCGTATTCAGCTGCAGCGACTACAGTGGCTAGGCCCATCTCAAAAGGCATATAAAAGCGAGCTTACTGATGGTTCCCGTAGAAGGGGAAGACCACGAATCAGATGGAAAGACCAAGTAGAAAGTTAAGTAATCTTCGCTTTAAGTGGATTATATGTTCGGGGTACTTTTGCTTTCCATATAGTGATCCACTTCAGTTTTTACTTCTTGCTTACATAAAATTGTATAATTTCTTAAAAATCTTTTTATGAAAATGTTATAAATCTTGATGGCACTACATTTGATGTTTTAAATATTTTTTTAATTTTCCAGAAATGGGCTTATTAAATTTACCACTAGAACAAATAATATAATTCCATAAACAGATTCGGAGTTCGAACTTATTACATTCGACATGTACTTCTGCGTACTAACCCTTCGTAGCACCGAAACTTCTACCCCAAAATATGTCGGCAAAAATGTTTGTTTCCATATTATTTTGTGGAATTCTTCGCCACTGTTTTGTCGTATAGCATTTTCCTTATCAACTACTAAATGTATATGCTAATATGCTTCGACAATGTTCAAATTAATAGTCTGAAGATACTGAGACAAGTGTAGGGTTTACTCAAGTAAGCGACAGATCAGAGGTATAATTTCATATGTTAATATTAATTTTGAAAATACCCAATATGTGTATAATTGTCGAGATATGATTAACGCTGCAGCTGTATGTTATATGAATCATTTGATCTAACATCCATATTCTGCATAGAGTAGCAGACTTTTTGTAGATTTCTGAAAGAATGGGGAAATTTCCGAAATTGTAAAAAATGTACTTAGAATTTCTCGAATCATCGAAGATGCATTTTAACTTAAATTAAAATGTAAGAGGAACAATGAATATTACTGCAGAAGGGAATTTTGATTCAAAAATGGTCTACACTCCACTATAATTACCTGACATAATCTCTCAAAAATCTTGGATCCAAAACCTTCTTCTTCCACGTAGCAAAGGAGATTTTTTAGATTCTTTGTCGAAAATCTAATTCATTTTGATAGCTGCTCCTTTCCGAAAATATCCTTAGGTTCATCTGCTAAAACCGAAAATAATACATCACTTTTCACTTCTGCAACTATAGACTTCTGGTTCTATGCTGTAATTATTTCTATTAACTCATTCTGTATTTTAGAACTCATGTATGTTGATTTTTCCTAAGTTGTTCGTCTCCAAATTTGGCCCAACGTACTGAATTGAGCCTAGAGTGATGTCTGCCACGTGTCGTGAAAATCGGTCCAGATTTAGATTTAGGTCCCATATAAAATTTCGTTCGATTTTATGTAAATGGTGCACCAAAGACCTTATATATCTTTCGATTTGCACGAAATTTGGCATAACGTACTGAATTGAACCTGTAGTAACGCCTGTCAAGTTTCGTGAAAATCGGTTCAGATTTAGATATAGCTCCCATATATATTTTTTGTCCGATTTAATGTAAATGGTGCACCAAAGTCCTTATATATCTTTCGATTTGCACGAAATTTGGCATAACGTACTTAATTGAGCCTAGAGTAATGTTTGCAAAGTTTTGTAAAAATCGGTCCAGATTTAGATATAGGTCCCATATATAGTTTCGTCCCATTTTATGTAAATGGTGCACCAAAGTCCCTATATATTTTTCTATATTTGCGCGAAATTTGTCATATTTTACTGAATTGAGTCTGGAATGATGTGTGCTGAGTTTCGTGAAAATCGGTTCAGATCTAGATATATATATTTTCGTCCGATTAAATGTAAATAATGTACCAAAGTGCTTATGTAGTCCAGAATGATGTGTGCCAAGTTTCGTGAAAATCGGTTGAGATTTAGGTATAGCTCCCTTATATATTATCGATTGATTTTAATTAATTGACGCATCAAGGTACCAATATATGGCTGACAGGAAGAAAACGTTCTGAAATTAGTATAATCTAACCTGTGACAAGTTTCGTTGAAATCGGTTCATATTTGGAAATAACTTCCATGCATCAAACTTCTCATGTTTTTCAGATTGACATGAAATTATGCACAACATACAAAATTGACCACAGAATAACGTAGTTGAGTTTTCTAGAAGTACAGACATAGCCCAACGGATGTCTTATTGACATTTTTAGGGATTGATCTATGTCGATTCACATTTTGATAAATATGACATGTTTTAGTTCATCCAATTTCATGTTAATAGTCCTGTTTAATATACCCCTAGTGGTGAAGGGTGTCATATAGTCGGCCCGTCCGACAGTGCTACTTTTCTTACTGGTTTTTTAATAATTTCATCTGGAATTTTGTTACATTCCTCTTGTGTATGTAGAAATATGGAAAACTCTAGTGGAATTAAAAATTTTCTGTTGCAAAACAAAATTTATTTAAAGAAAAAAATAATTCCGGAGGTGACCCTGCGAACGTCCCTGTGTATTAAAAGAATGTATTTTAATATCCATATTTAAATGAAAATCTTTATTAAACAATCATACGGGTATGTTCTGGAACTCACGGTGTGTTCTTTTCACTTCACACATACACTTCACCTCAGAAATTTTGAAATTTTGAACTGCGACAAAAATAAACGTCGACATGGTACTTTGAAAAAATAGTGTTGCCATACAATATAAACTGTATTCGATTTTTACATTGTTTCTATTATATTTTAATAATTTTGTAAATTCTAACGATAATTTTATAATTATTTTTTAATATTTTATTATTCGCAACACAAAATTTATGTATGAAAAACTCTGTAATGTTATTAATTTGTTCATTGATTTAAGGGGAACATTTGGTAACCCTATCTTCTTCGGCCTTACTTCAAATCAGCTGTTTATGTCAAGCAAAAAATTCAGTTGAAGAAAATTCAAGACAAACCTTAGTATCTATTTAAAATTTGTTGTTAATTGCGTTTCATGTATATTTTGTGATTTTAAACAAATTATACGCAATAATAACATATTATTCTATCATCATGTCGTTTTTTTATTTCAAAAAAGATTTTATTTTATATAGAAAAACATGAATACACCCGACTCTTACTATGAAAATGTAGGTGTAAAGAATACACCTCAAATGCGTGTAAAGTGTGTTGCAGAACACCTTGGCGTGTGTTCGATACACTTCAGCCGTTGAAGTGAATGCCAGAACATGCCCGATAGTAATTACGTTATAGCTTTCGAATGTGTTTATATTTTTAAAATATTATTTATAAAGATCTTACTTGTTGTCTAAGGCTACAAAAATGTCCAGAGGGATTGGGTAACACCAAAATACGATCCATACAAAAAATAATTAATAACGCTGAAATCTATAAAGAAAGCTATAACGAAATTCCTACAATTGTTCTAGATAGATTATCAATTAAACATGGATTTTTATATATATTCTTTTAATGTGTATATAATTTTGAGTTTCTACAACTAGATCAGATTCATATATAATAATTTAAAACAAAAAAATGCACTATAATTCCATTTTTAAATAAATTACAAATTTATATATTATACTAGCGGACCCGGTAAACGTTGTCTTGCATAGCAATATTGTTGATGTATAATTCACATAACGATATCCCAATATAAATTTACATTTTTTACCCTCCACGATATTTGGAATTGAAGATGTTAAATATTAGTTCACTATATACGTTGTTTGGCAATAATTTTATATTTTGGATGATCATTGTGCAGAAAATGTTCCCAAAAAATTTGCGCATGCTTCCAAAAAGCCTCCATATAATGGCACTCCACATTTTTGGGGATTCGGGCACGGTTTCCAACCTAATCAGCTGTAATTAGTTGTTTTATTTGGTAGAATGAATCCAACTTAAAATTGTCAATATTGGTCCACTCTTCTGAATTTTGGAGGGTTTGGTCACGTGTTTCAACCAAATTGTCTGTAATTTTATGTTTTAGTTGATCAGTGAGTACAAAATCTCCTTACAAAGAATTATCAATATTGGTCCAAGTTTCCAGGCAGCACCTACCAAAAATTAATATATCCCCATTCGGATTGTAGTCGCTAAAATATGTCATTCCGGGATATTGTGGGTGAGACACATTTTTGCGAAAAATTATCTATTTAAGTCCAAGCGTTTATATAGCAATACATACAGGTCTCGCCCCATTTTAGGTATTATAAAGACATTGACCTAATTTTCTCATAGAGTTGGCTATAATTACACATAACGGATTCCTGTGGATAAAAGACATCATCCCAGAAATTATGCACAATAGGTAAAGGTTTTAAAAAGACGCCATAATTATTTCCCGTTCAATTTTCGGTATCTTGAAGTTCTTACCCCCATTTTCCAACCTGACATGTTCAAAACGAATAGGTAACATCGGACGGAGGTTTTGCTACAACCTTCAAATTAGATATTATGCTATTTTTTCTAATATTGCTGGTTTTTTGTTAGTTGTTCTCTTTACAGCTAAACTAATGATAGATTTTTTAATAGAAAATATTTCATATATTAGTTTTCTCTGTGATACACATTTTTGGTTATAAGTTCTAAGATATTAAAAACGATTAGGTATATAACCACCTGATTTTATATTTCCAGTGACATATCGACATTTCAGGTACTTTAAGGAACAACATGTTCCTATTACTATTATTTTTAAACAAATTAATCTAGAGCATAGATCTTAGGATCCGAATGCCCTGAATGACCACGAACTCGATTCAGAATGTCTTCTGATTTTCCATCCTTGCATTAGTCCCAAATGTACGTGCATTCTATGGAAAACGCGAACATACAATGATTGTGTATACATTCAATGATATACTTATGATATACTTCTCAATTATTGTTTGTATTGTCCCAAAAAGTTTTTCAATACAATGTCAATCCAAATAAAAAATTAAATATTTTGGAAATTTCAATAATGGACAAATGTAGGCTTAAAGGAATGATACGCTACAAAATTTTGCCCAAAATCACTCAAAATAACAACTACGACGTGGTGCTATCAATATAGGTCGATACTAAATTCGTGGAAATGCAAATAGTCTGCATAATATATTTTGCAAAATTTTCGCGGTTTTCGATTTTTAAACCTTCCCTGGACCTCCACGAACATTTCAAGACTAAGATAAGAAAAATCCATTCAGCCGTTCTCGAGTTTTAGCGAGACTAACGAATATATATATATATATATATGTATATATATATAGATTTAATCTCAAACTTCACCTAGAAATATAATGTTCGAAAAATTTAAATTCTCCAAATTATGTTTGACAAAATTTACATTTGTTTATTCCTGGATGAATTGTTTCATTTAAACACAATATGATTACATCATATTAATCAAAACTTCAATTAGGAAAGAATGTGCGTTCGTGCGTGCATTGTTGAATCGACCAAACCAAAAGATACCGGGAATGTAGATAAAGTTATTGTACAATTGTGTGTTTGTGTGTGTCTTTCGGCACACAAATCATAAAGCATTCATTCGTCTTTGACAAATTGTTGTGATAATTTACAATTTAGCTGTCCATCCCTGTGTCACAACGAAGGTATTCTGACATTCTTCAGTATTCTTCATTGTATATGTATGCAAGGAAAAGGAGTTGAGCAAACTTATCTACCTGTATAAATGGGCGGAGGATAGTCAAGACGAATTTATAAAGGAAGTTTTATGGTATAGATAGATTGGCCAGATAACAGAGGAAATATTTATGTATGTCGTTAGCAGCATATTTTAAGGTTAATATTACAAACGCACGCAATGTAAGATAAAAATGTTTGAATCAAAACTATCTTTTATCATTAATTTTCCTTTTTGGACAAATGTTGTGCGGCACAGTGGCTGCCTTAAAAAATAGTCTTCTCATACGTATATTGACCATTCGTATTGAATTTTATACCACAGTAAAGTTATTGGCTTCCAATATGAGTTTCTGCATTATTTTAATTTCACTGCAAATTGCAGAAAAAATCCCCCATTGTGTGTTCCGACTCACACACAGACACACCAAACATTTGTATGTGTGTATTTATGCTCACACTGACTTTAGATATTTCAAAGACGAACTGACGAACATCCGGTGCGTGTGTACGTGCATTTATTGAACGATTCATCATTAATTTACTATTCAATTGCCTGTATTACGGGCGTTAGCGTTTATTTATGTGCAAATAGTCATTTTGATTAAATTGTCATGTCCGCCTGACGACAATGCACGTCTGCTTGTGGGGGCGAAATCAGATGTTGGGCGCCAACATCGCCTATGGCTAAAACCGACAATTGTAACAATGGTTAAATTGTCCAGATCAATGTGACAAAGATTAATTATAATAATCATTTGTTCGGGGTTGCAGAATTAGTGGTTCTTGGACACGAGCGACAGGCACACGCACATTCACACACATCTACTCATTTATAGTCATTGTGGTTTTATATGATTAGAGATTAAAGATGACTTGTGTGTATATCTGCACTTATAAATTTAATGTGAAGGAAAGAATTTAAGAGAATTTAAGTAATTAAATGTTGTTCCTCAAATAAATTAATTCATCTATTAATATATACATTTTTATTTTCAGAATCATATCGTTAATCTTTTAATCTACTAGGTAAGTGGAAATTAAAATGTTACATAAAAAATTAATAATTATGTTTTGCAAAATGAAATAAAATATATTTTGAGCATGTATGTGTCGACAATAGTATAATATATTAAACCTTGTTTCTATATTATATGGATTGCTTCTATAGCCTTCACAATAGAATATGTGTGTGTGTTTATATAGTTTCTAATTTATAGGTTACACGTTGTCCAATCTGAATAAAAAATAAGGAATTTATTTTTAAATCGGTAAGGTTTTCTTATAACCCATACGGCGCGACACCGAAAAAAACAACCTTTTAAAATGTATACCCACCCGGCCGAACTTTTTACACTCTTCAACACTCCATGTTCATTCAAAATGCGCTTTTGATAGGGACTATGTTATTACACTATGTGGTGTTTGATGGTTCATACTCTGATATAATAATGTTCCTAATTATTTACATTCAGATTGGAAATTCAATATACTAGAAATTAAACAGGGCTAAACCTTAACCTATATTGAAAAGTTACCGAAATAAGTTTTTTATTCGCCAGAAATACTATATAAAAAATTGTTTTTGCAAACTTAGCTGGCTTGTGTCAGAACATCGTTCTACCAATTTCAAAGATCATGTACCGAAATGTTTTCTTCCACTTGATCTTTTGCGGTCTTTTCCTTCAGCGTGAACCATCAGTTGGCTTGCTTTTATATGCATTTTGTGCTGGGGCATCCTCATGCACTCTCACAATATGACCTAGTCAAAGTAGTCGCTGCAGCTTGATCCGGCTAACTATGTCCGAGAATGAATGGTACAACTCATGGTTCATTCGACGGCGATATTCACCGCCAACAGAGATCGGCCCATAGATCTTTCGAATAATTTTTCTCTCAAACACTTCAATATCTGCCTCATCTGCTTGCGCAAGTACCCATGCTTCAGATCCATATAACAGCACGTGTAGTAGTATCTGCGTCTTGTAGGATATGAGTTTGGTCTGGCGAGAGGTGGCCTTGTTTCTAAACTGTTTACTTAGACCATAGTAGCATCAGTTGGCCAACAGTATCCTTTTCCGAATTTCAAAACTGATGTACATTAGTTTTATTTATGGCTGTACCGAGGTATATAAAATCTTTGACTACCTCGACGCTGTAGTTTTCAAGTTCCACATTTGGTTCAAGTTTACTGGACGTCTTGCGCGTTGATACCATCAGCTTTGTCTTCTCGATATTTACTGCACACTCACTTTGGCAGTCTACTTCTCAGTTTTTTCCAAGGTGACTGTTACCTCTCGCATTATATCCATGTCATCGGCGTAGGCGAGTAACATATGCTGTTTGGTGTACAGATTGCCATTTCTGTTCTGTTTCTGATAATGCCGAACGAAGACATGGTTTTAATCAATTCTGTGTGGATCGGGCTGTCAAATGCGGCTTTGTAGTCGACTAAAAGTGGAATGTGTCGATGTGTTTTTGGTGGGTCTTGGGCCGTGGTAGATTTGCAAGGCCTGGAGCCGCATTGGAACGGACCAATAATGTCATTGGCCATTGGCTTTAGTCGTTCTCACAGTACGCTGGATAGCACTTTATATGTCATGGGAAAGATAATTATTCCTCTATAGTTGACACATATCACCTTGTCTCCCTTTTTGTGCAGAAGACACAGAATATTGAGAATCCAATCATTGGGCATGCATTCCTCTAGCCAAATTGTACTAATCAGCTTGTGATTCTCCAGACCAGCATCTGGCCGCCGGTCCTGAATAGTTCAGCTGGCACTTGCTGCTTTATTTTTCTTAAGCCGATGGATTGTTTATCTTGGCTAGATTGTATACACTATATACCGTCATATCTTATTGGTTCTGATGTATCTTCTTCACCGCCACTATTTGATACCAGAAGCTTCGCAAAATGTTCCTTCCAGATCCTCAACACGCTGTCTATATCTCTCACCAGGTTTCCATCTTCATATTTTCAGGAGGATGTGCTTGCACCAAAGCCTTCGGTTTGGTGTTTTAATCGTTGATAAAATTTCCAGACTTCCTTCTGACTCCTGTATATCTCGATTTGCTCACGCTCACGTTTCTCCTACTTTTCTCCCGATAATTCTCCATCGCATTAGGTGTTGCTACTGTCTGCAGCGTTGCCCTATACGCTTTTGCGTTTTTCTCATCAGCGGCATTAGGACACTCCTGATCGTTACACAGGTTTCTTTTGTACCCAAGTGTTGATTTAGCTGCAGTTTGTAGGGAGTGGACAATTTTTTGCCACTGTGCTTCTATAATATTATCCGGACAAGGAGTGCTTTTGTAAAGCAAGTGGGTAAGATGGGCGGAGTAGGCTTCTGCTATCTGTTGTGTTTGCAGCTTTTCGACGTCAAGTTTCCGTGTTTTGTTAGATCGCACTTTTGCTGCTACGTTAGGACGGGTGGGAAACTAGGCTGCCACAAGGTAAAGGTCCGAATCGATATTTGCTCTTCGAATCGATTGAACGTCTAAAATATTGGACAAATGCCTTCCGTTTGTCACAACATGATAAATTTGATTTTGCGTTGCTCTATCAGGAGAAATCCAGATGGCCGTGTGAATATCGAGATGCATGAATCTGTTTCTGCCAGCTACCATATTTTTTGCTGCTGCCAAGTCAATCGATCTCATGCCGTTGTCGGATGTTTCTTAATGGAGGCTGAATTTTCCGACGGTGGGACCAAAAATATTTTCTCTTCCGATTTTAAAATCACCTAGCAAATTTTTAATGTCATGGACAGGGCAGCGGTCATATGCAGTTTTTAGGCGCTTGTAAAAAAATGTCTTTGGTCTGTTCATCTTTGTTTTCCGATGGACAATGGGCGCAAATAAGACTGACGTAAAAGAACTTCGCTTTTATATATACTATAGCAATTCGCTCATATACTGAAGTGCATATGTGTACGAGGTCTTTATTATCCTATTAACCATAAATCCGCAGCCAAATACTTGTCTCGTTTCATGGCAACTATAATACAGGGCGTAATCACAGATTTACTAACGCCAGTCCCTTTCCATCGCATTTCCTGTAAGGCAATAATATCGGCTTTGTACTTCTTGAGTACATCCGTCAAAGCGAAAACTTCACCTGTTCTGTACAACGTGTACACATTTTAAGTGCAGATCATGGTTCTTTATAGGTTTGCGTATAAAGGGTGTTAAAAATAGCTACCCCAGGTGACACCGCGAGGAGGTCAGTTTCCACAATTGAGACAATTTACCTATACAGACAATTTTATGCGAAGAAGTTGTTTACCTCCTAAGCACTCGGAATGCCAACTTAAAGCCGTTCTTTTATGAACCATCGATCATTCCCCTCACAAGTAGATTTAATAATCGAAACTCAAAGGTAGATATCTTAACATATTAATACATATAATTTGCTAACTATTTTATTATAACTATTTATATGTTATATATATAACAGGATATGTATATTTCTTCAGAAATATCATTTTACTTGTTATAATATAAATCTATTCGGACATAATTTCAAAAAAAATCGAAATAAATATATAGCAACATCCGTCGTAAAGTGTTCTAAGCCATCTGACAACACTTGCAATGTATTACTTACTTTATGTGTTCATCCTATAATCTTTGCATTTAATAACAGCAATGTTAAATTGTGTGTACGAGATTGAGAACGTATTTTATGTAAAAATGATATCGGTATCTGTGTGTATCCTCTGATAAGAGAACAGTTTCTGATTTTATAATTACTACCTGACATTATAAAATCCCATTTAAACAAATATTTTGCCAATTAGAAATAAAATTTGTTTCCATGCCAAAAGTTTATAGGGTAATACTTTCGAAGTAAATATCGAAAAGCAAATTTCAAGTTCTTAAAACTAAAATCTGCAATGTAAACACAAAATACAAACATACGCACACACTCACAGGCATACTAGGTTGCTTATATATTTGCTGGACAAATACTTTTTAAATTTCAATGAAAACAAACAGCATTTGTTCCTTTCAATTCCTTTGCAGTTCCTTGGCAATTCTTTATCTTGGCCTGACATACACTGTGAATGCGGTTTGTTGTTGTTTTTGGTTTCAAATGCTGTTTTGCTTTGAAAATCCTTCCCAGAGAGTCCGTTCGGATTTATCTTTGTGTGAGTGTGTGTGTCAGTCTGTGTGTATTTTTAACATTTTCTATGCATATACATTTGGGTTACTTGCAGCTATTTGCAATTGAAAAACTTTACCAAATCTCATAGAATAGCAAACCAAATAGAATAAAATTCTAGATAAAAATAATCATATTTTTGTAGAAACTGCCCTGCAAACAAACATGTAAAATGTACTGAAATATACAAACACACAAACTGACATATTTCTTGTTTTTCCTAGCCAAGGAAAAATGGAACACCCAGTAAACAATTTTTAATATCGAAAAAAAAATATTTTTTTTTAATAAATACATATCTTCGATAGTCATAGGAAAACATGCCTTAGATAGTCCTAGAATAATTATTTTTTAAAAAATCCATGCCTATTTTTTAACCTATGCCTAAGATAGCCCTAGATTTGTTTTTATCCATGCCTATTATATACCTTGAAAAGCATTGCAAAAATATTCCTTACCCAGGACTATTACATTCATTACCCTTGAAAAAAATATTCTTTATCCACGTCTATTATAGGCTTTTATTCTTATTCTTTAAAAAATCCTAGCCCATTTTAAGCTTTGAAAAAATTTATTAAAGACATACGCCTAGTATAGGCAATGAAAACATATTATTTTAAAAATCCACGCCTATTAATTATAGGACCCCAAAAATATTATTTTAAAAATCCAAGTCTATTATAAGCTTTGGAAAACTATTATTTTAATAACAACGCCTACTACAGGCCATTAAAAATTAATCTTTCAAAACTCCACACCAGCATTAGTCCTTGACAAAATGTTCCTTTAAAAAATTCACTCATGTATTGGTCTTTATTTTTTTTATAAAATTTTCATCTGTATTGGCCTTTAAAACATATTCTTAAAAAAAACACGACTGTATTGGTCCTTAAAAAATATTCTTTAAAAAGATCCAGGCTTAAAGATATTCTTCAAAAAAAAAAAAAATCCACGGCTTATTGGACTAAAAAATTATTTTAAAAGATCTACGCCTGTATTGGTTCTTGAAGAAATCTTTAAAAAGGCTTAAAAACATAATCTTGAAAAAAACCACGTCTGCATTGGTCCTTGAAAAAGTTATTTAATAAAATCACCTAGAAAAAGTGTTCTTTCAAAAATCGCCCTATATTGGCCCCTGGAAAATTCTTAAAAAAAAACTATTCTTTCAAAAATCTAGGTCTGTATTGATATTGAAAAATTCTATTAAACGACAAAATATCCTTGACAAAATACCCTTTATTTAACAAAAATCTTCGTCGGTATTGGGCTTTAAAAAAATTCTTTAATAAATCAACATTTGTATTGGTCCTTAAAAAAACAATTCTTTCTGAAATCTAAATCTGTTTGGTCCTTGAAAAATTATATTAAAATAATGTCTGCCCGTGTGATCCTAGAAAAAATCGTTAAAAAAATTCACGCCTGTTTTGGTACTTAAAAAAAATATTCTTTAAAAAATAGCTCCATTAAACGATAAACCAAAAAAAGCTGAATGTATGGGCGCGTTTTGCAACCGAATTGGATCTAATTTGGTTTCTCATTGTATAGCGAATCTCCTTACCAAATATTACTAACATTGTCCAACATTTTGGGGTAGCTCCCATATAACGGTACTATCTTTTTTTCATGGGAATTGGCAAAGTTGCCAATTCCCATTCCCAAAATAATTAAAAAGCTTCCATATAACGCGGTATTTTGAATATTTCAGACATATTTTCTAACCGTCGGTATTTTTCGGTATGTTCAAAGTCTTAGCCTATTCCGAAAGTATATACCCGTTTCAAAGTCTATCCCCTCATGGTACAGGGTATACAAAGTTCGGTCCGGCCGAACTTAACTATTTTTTTCTCTTTTATATTGTAATAGATATGATTCCGTTTGTTTTATCAGATTATCTAACGAAAGGTAGGATAAGTTTAAGAATAGGCTCTCCAGACCCTAATTGTAAACATGTATAAAAATGTATAGAGATCGATTAACGTATAGGTTTCGAGATTCCGAATATTCCTTGGTCAGAATGTTGTGGAATATTTCGTTGGATATTTTTTTCTGATTCGTTTCAGCTAGTCGATATATAAGAATCTGTACACTCAAAGTTACAGTTTAGGATCAATATATCATATTGTTATATACTCTTGAGGCTCTAGGATGTATATACTGATAAAACATTCACTGGGTATTTTCAAATCCACCTACCACTTTACAAAGCACCCCACTTTACCAAATTTCTTTTGTTCGTTGAAGTGAAATAAATTTAAAAGAGCTACAAATAAAATCAAAAGATACTGCACCAGCGCGACTGCTGTTATAAATTTGTAAATTTATTATTTTCTGTCTGTATATACGCGTTGGTGTGTGTGTATGTTCGTATGCATACACAAGTGTAAATTTCATTCCGAAGGGTGTGATTGTGAATCTAATGAAAAAAGAACACAAAACCCAAAACTGATATAGATCCAAAACTAAATGCATGGTAATTTTCTTTTCCAAACATAAAATAAACCACAAAAGTTCGGTAAGTGGCAGCAGCCATGATTTATGATTTTTTATTTCAAGGGAACAGAATACTTGAACCGTGCAATATAAATATACGTGCACATACATATTCGTACATATATATTTACATATAGGAATTGTGGAGTTTTTACAGCTTAAATAGTTGATGATTAATTTAATATGGGAAACATTTTGGTTTCTTACACTGACAAGAATTACATTGTTTCAAGTGTCGACGTTGTCAACCGCAATGATAAATTAGAATTATTAATTATTTATATTGTGTTTTGCTGCTTCAGTGCAAAACAAAATAAAAGAAGAAGAAGCTTAGTATTACCGATTGTTACTTTTGTAAATATGTTAAGGCTAATGCGATTACATTGCACATATAATATTCTGGTAATTATGCATGTAAATCGATTTACATTTTAAAAGAAAATATTAGCAAGAATGATGATGAATTATTTACTGCAATATTGGGATATTAACCAAAGACCAACATTTTAAAAAATGAGAGAAAAAAAACACGAATACAAATTAAGACTTCTTGCAATTTTTATGAACCCTAGCTATAGAGATGATATATTTTCATAGGACTCCACAGGCCTATTTCGAAGCGGTTTTGTCAACATAAATGGTGTAACAACATGCAATCTTGGTAGCTAATCGTCCGGCCAAAACATGCAAATATTATATTCGCTCACTGAAGTGTTCTCTCTCTTTATTTAGGAAACGCCAAAAATCTTAAATTACAGCTACCTCGGTCAAAAAATTGGGCTAAGAACGTAAGGGAACTAAAATCCGGACGGTTGAGCTGGGATTTATATATCCCCATGAAATCCTTACTTCTTCTGTACCTTACAAAATATAATCAAATAATTGATCGGATTTATGAACCGATCATCAGAAAGTATAGCATGAAGTCCCGACTTGGCCATGGACGAGACGGATTGTAATTGGCAACGATTGCGGTACGACAAAAAACGTTGTCAAAGTGGAGTGTATATTAAATTTGTCATTCCGTTTCCAAAACTTCAAAATATTCACCGGAAACCCTAATCCATAAGGACTGGAGAGATTAATCAATATTTGTAATTTGTAAACCCTCCACCACAAATTGGAGTGCAATTGTCATTTCGTTTGTAATATGTCCTGTTGAAATCAATAGGATATATAGGTCCATATTTGGGGTACCCCCAATTTCGGCATTTTGAGGCTTTGCAGCAGGTTTCTCTAATCAGTTAAAATTTCGTATTTTGAGTTCTTCCTGGGTAGAAAACTTCCTACTGAAAATTATTTTTATTGATCCAAGTTTCCGGGTAGCATATAACGGTACCTCCCAAAAATATAGAGTTTTACGTGTAAGTTTAGCTCCATTTTAACTGTACCTGCCCATTCTTGGTATTTTGATGGCTTTAACATTTTCCCATCGATGTGACTGTAATTTAGTACAAAATAATTCTTGAATAAGTCCTTTTGAGAATATGCATAGAATCACTTTCTGAGTCGATATACGCATGTCCGTCCGTCCGGCTGTCCGGCCTTCCGTCCGTCTGTCTATATTAAATTGTTAACAAAGTACAGGTCGTAATTATGATCCGATTTGAATGAAATATGGCATAGTTCACTTATTTGGCCCAGGGACGAACCCTATTGAAATTGAAAAAAATCGGTTCAGATTTAAATATAGCTCCCATATATATTTTCTTCCGATTTAATGTAAATGGTGTACCAAAGTCCTTATATATCTTTCGATTTGCACGAATTTTGGCACAGCCTACTGAATTAGGTTTAGAATGATGTGTGTTAAGTTTTCTGAAAATCGGTCCAGATTTAGATATAGCTCCAATATATATATTTTCGTCCGATTTAAAGTAAATGGTGCACCAAAGTCAATATGTATCTTTCGATTTGAACGTAATTTGGTAGAGCGTATTAAATTTGTTCTAGAATGATGTGTGTTAAGTTTCCTGAAAATCGGTTCAGATTGAGATATTGATCACATATATATTTTCGTCCGATTTAATGTAAATGGTGCGCCAATGTCCCTACATATCTTTCGATTTGCACGAAATTTGGCATAGCGTAATGAATTAGGTCTAGACTGATGTGTGTCAAGTTTCCTGAAAATCGGTACAGATTTAGATATAGCTCCCATATATATTTTCGTCCGATTTAATGTAAATGGTGCACCAAAGTCAATATATATCTTTCGATTTGCATGAAATTTGGCATGAGATATATATATATATATATATATATTCTTCCGATTTTATGTAAATTGTGCTCTAAAGACCCATAGTTTGTCCGATTGCCACACAATTTGGTACAATGAACTGTAGTTAATATAAGTTAGTCTCTGGCAAGTATCATGAAATCGGTTCAGATTTTGATATAGCTTATATATATGTATATATTTTCTTTAAATTGATTTACATAATTTTGTCCCTTTGTAAGAAGCAACCCTATAGCTGACCAAATGAAAAAATTTAGTATAGGTTGCAGAATGACATGTTTATTGATCCATTTTCGTGTTAATGGTCCTTCAACGTCTGTTAGGATTCATCTGTTGAATATACCCAAAGTGGTGAAGGGTATCATAAGTCGGCCCGTCCGACTTTACAACTTTACTTACTGGGTTTTTATCAAAGTGGCTATATTTTACATATCGGATTCTAAGTGAGTAAAAAACATATTTTCAGGGTATTGTCTGAAAAGGCCCCCTGAGTGTTTTGTCATAGCCTCCATATTATGGTAGCGGAATTTTTGCGTAAAATTCTTAATATAAGTCCACATATTGATAAAGTACCATATGATCAAAATATATTGAAATAACGGGTGTAGGCTCCAATTGGACACATGTCATTTAGAAAATTCGAAGTGGATATAGAACTGTGACTCTAAAAGGAATAAAAGGGAATAATCGATTTTACCCAATCTTTGCACCTAACATTGTTTATGGTGTCTGTGAGATGGTGTCTATCAATCTATTCCTTTTAGTACCTTCGATAATCTGTAAATGTTCTCACATTAAATTTATATATTTTCCGCATACTTGGCGTATGTTTTTGATTCTATTGATTGTATCTTAAATTACGAACTTTTAATTTGTTATTATTACTTTTAAATCGAAGTTGTTTCTTTAAGCCCTTTTAACATTTAATTCAAATGAAATAATCACTTAAAATTATTCATGTTTTTCGAAACCAACTCACACCATAAGGGCCATAAATAAATTTTAAAAATCATTAATGTGTTAATCTTGATTTTGTTAAATTGCAAATAAATTTCCAAACCAATATCGCTACTAACTTTTCTAATTAATTACAATTGCCAGAAAAGCCTCCCTCCCTACTTCCACCATTGCAAACATTTGTAATTTTTGAACAACATCAATAAACCCCTTATCCTTCCTGCTACAGCAGATATAACCTAAGGCCATTTGACAAAGTTCTTCTCCTTGAATGTATGTGTGTGCTTGTTCGTTTGTGTAAAGTTCCGGCAAGAATTTTGTGTTAGTGGCAACATGTAACGCCGGCTGAATGTTGGGTGAAGGTAATAAATTAAAATTATTAACATCTGATACAATTTATTAATTAACTTAGATTCTGTGTGCCAATAAGGATTAACGACATCACACACACACTAACAGAAACTTGCCTATAATTTTACCGTCCTCCCCCAAGGGACCACGACCAAGTTGTGGAATGAAAGTGTTCTTGTCAGAATGTGTCATTGATACGCCTTTGTTCATTTGGGGAGGGCTTTAATTTCGTACGCCATATTGTTTGAGAAACAAAAGTAAGCGGCAAACAATAGAGCAAAGTTTTGTGTCACAGGCCACCCGGAGAGGAGACTAAAATACTTATTAATTGTGTTTGTTCTAAATTTGAAGTGTAAGGTCAGTACTTCAAAGCAAGAGAGAGCTTCTGGTGGACACACTCTCTAAAACACACAATTTTCGCAAATGACAATAAAACAGTCAACTTTCTATGGCATGTGGCTTTAATTGTCGTTATGTTTAAGGCGACATTAAATATAATTAAAGAAAGTTTTAGATAACAAAATTGATCATTTGTTGAGAGAATGTCCATTTCGGAATATTAGTTATAGATTAACATCATGTGAAATAGTATAATTCACACATATGTTTTTTATGCAAACATCATTGCATTTAAATTCATAAATAGAATAACAGTAAAACCAGATGGAAACAGGAGAAGTTGTACATGGGAAATGTGTTATTTTAAATTGCCTGCCAGTAGGTAGATTATGCTCTAAGAAAATTAAACAATAAACAAGTGAGCCGGACAGTAAACCCGGGGGCGTATCATATCCTATACAACGACCACTGGATTTAAACACTAGAAAGACTAGAATTTTGTATATACCTATATAGCCTAAAATCGGTCAAAATGACCTCATTCTGAAAGAATGATTAATAAACGTAGTTCTTTGTGGTACAAAAAGTAAAGTGATTGGCTGACTGATTCACTGGCTGAAGCCAGAATCTTGAAATTTGGGGTGAGGGTCACTCTTGATCTTGATAGATAATGCTGGGTTTTTGGAAATTCAGACTAGAACGGCACTAATGTGGTATCATTTATATTTGGAGAACCGATAAATCTAGAACACTAAAATTTTGATTCAGGGTCATTGATAAAGTCTGAATGTACCAAATATGTTTTGGAAATTCGAACTATAAATATCCGAAAAGTACTAAAATGTACTAAATTTGGTACAATTTCGTAACATGTGAACGGATAGAGCTAAAAACTTGAAATTTAGAATGTGAATCAAGGCTGAGAAGTAAGGTCAATATATAGAGGTGGTTTTGGAAGTGTGTTCTCATGTATACGAAAAGCACTAAACTGTACTAAATTTGGTACAATTTTCATTTTTAGAAACATATGGAGCTGGAATTCTCAAATTTGAAATTACATTACCGTCGGAGTGTGGATGTAGTATTGGAAATTCATACTTATGAGTACTAAATTTGGTACAATTTGAATTTTGGAAGAACCGATGGAGCAGGAATCTTGAAATTTGAAGTTAGGATCATTGGCGGAGTGTAGGATTGAGGTATGTAGAAAGTTTTGGAATTTGGTACTATTGTATATTAAATGGTACCAAATTTGGATTAGGGTCAGCCAATAGAGCTGTAATCTTGAAATTTGGAGTAATGATCACTGTTGATGGGTACAACTAGGCTATGTAGGAACATGCAGTTGCATACCATTGAAGAAAAATATTGTAGTCTGTATGGAAAAAAAGTCCGTCACTACAAGAAAAATCTGCTCTGAAAAGGAATGTTCTGGTGTGATGCCAAATGTTCGAACCTTGACACGGTTGAATTTAATTCGTAGATGCAATTTCGCAACAATAAATACAACTTATCAAGTAAAGACATTTGTAAGCCACATTGCCCAATATGCCTGATGAGCCGCTTAACCAACAGCGAAACGAAACTTTTGGATGTTCGTACTAATATGTACTAAATTTGGTACAATTTATATTATGGGTGAACTGATAGAGCTGGAATCCTGGCGTACAGGATTGGGCTATGTAGAAATTTGGAAATTCATACTAACGTGTAATAAATGGTACCAAATTTGAATTTGGATGAACCGATAGAGCTGGAATCGTGAAATCGGAATATAAGGCTTCCATGGTTGTATGATATAAGTAGTCTTTAAAATTTGTATTTCTGTGAACTAAATTTGGTACAATTTAAATTTTGGGTGAACTGATAGGAGTCGTGAAATTTGGAGTATATAGCAAGTATTGAAAATTGGTACTAATGTGTACTAAATGGTACCAAATTTTGATATGGGTGAACCCATAGATCTGGAATTTAGAATTATGATTACAGTTGGAGTGTAGGATTGGGGTATGTTCAAAATTTTGGAAATTCGTTCATGTGAACTATGGGACTTTATTTAACATGCTTTGGAATGTCCGATTTGGTCCATTTGATCCATTTCTCATCTCCAGTCACCATCCGTTTAAGAAATGGGCCTATCTCATTCCGTTTGGCCAAGGCTTCGCAGATGGAAATTCGATCCATCCTATTTTTTCTGTTAATTGGTGTGGCACCCAAACATTGAGCTTCTTTTTGAATCCAGCCTTGTGTAAATGGTTTAAAAAAAACTTTTGGTCGATTTTTATGAAGATATCGGATTTCTCAAATTGGGATATATGTGGTACAGGGTATTATGTCTTTGTGCATATGTTTGTAACAGGCAAAAGGAAACGAGATACACCCATGGTTCCTTTTGAGAATATGCATAGAATCACTTTTTAAGTCGATTTATGCATGTCCGTCCGTCTGTCTGTCCATGTATTTTTGTGAGCAAAGTACAGGTCGCATTTATGATCCGAATTGGATGAAATTTGCCACAGCTCATTTGTTTGGCCCAAGGACAAACCCTATTGAAATTGGGAAAAATCGGTTCAGTTTTAGATATAGCTCCCATATATATTTTCGTCCGATTTAATATAAATGGTGTACCAAAGCCTAAAATTGAGCCTAGAATGATGTGTGCTAAGTTTCGTGAAAATCGGGTCAGATTTAGATATAGCTCCCATATATATTTTCGTCCGATTTAAGGTAAATGGTGCACCAATGCCCCTAAATATCTTTCGATTTGCACGAAATTTGACATAACGTACTGAATTGAGCCTAGAATGATGTCTGCCAAGTTTCGAGAAAATCGGTATATATTTAGATATAGCTCCTTTATATTATAGATTGATTTTAAGTAATTGACGCACCAACGAACCAATATATGGCTGATAGGAACAAAACGTACTGAAATTAGTATAACCTAACCTGTGACAAGTTTCGTTGAAATCGGTTCATATTTGGATATAGCATCCATATATAAGTAAAGCATCAAACTCCTCATATTTGTTAGATTGACATCAAATTTTGCACAACGTAAAGAATTGAGCATAGAATATCGTAGTTGAGTTTTCTAGAAGTACAGACCTAGCCCAACGGATGACCTATTGATATTTGTTTGAAGTCGATTTACATACTTTTGTTCCATTGTAACAAACGAATGACATGTTTATGGATAGATCTAGGTCGTTTCACATTTAGATAAATATCACATATTTTATTTCATACAATTTCATGATAATAATCCTGTTTAATATACCCATAGTGGTGAAGGGTATCATATAGTCGGCCCCGCCCGACTTTATTACTTTCCTTACTGGTTTTTATTTCGTTTATATTAATGTGCACTTTATGGTACTTATAATTTAATAATTAGAAATAAGTACTTCAAGAATACGAGATAAATGATACAAAAATAGTATAGAGCTAGATATCTGTGGCGGTCAGAATTTGTGTGTATTATAGATCTAATATGAATGGCTTAAGAAAAAATCCAATTGGATTCCCACTCACCTTACTGGGTAATGAAGGTTTTGAGTTCAGTGTGCTGATAGACCAATCAAATGATGTCTCACATATAATATCTACATATAAGTCAGCATGAAAGGTGTTATTAGGCCTTTGGTTTGACATATCATAACAGATTTCGATTTTACCTTTCACGAGAAATGGTTGCCTCTTTTAGAGGTAAGAATTTTTATCAGAACAACATCCTTT
>NW_026878927.1:0-25489 GCF_032173495.1 Musca vetustissima
TCGGACTAAATTAAATATGTGATCTACATAGCTATTTACAGAGTAAGATGAAAAAAACTGCAATCAACTTCAGACTGCTGTCATTTCTAAGCCACCAAAGCTGTTAAAATATTTCTAGTGACAGCTCATTATATTATTTACAAGCGTACAAAAGTCATTTTTTCCAGAAAAAAATTATTCGTGATGGAACGAAAGAAAATAGACTTTAACTTTAGCTCTAAAGAGCATACCCGAAAGTGGTGAACTGCCAAATTTGGTTTTCTTCGATGAGAAAATTTTCTTTGCAAGCAGCTTGTAAACAAACAAAATTATCGTGTTTACTTGCCAAAGAGGTCAACTGAAAATGTGAACCTTCGGTTGGCCATCAAAACTCAAGCGTCGGCCATGGTGATGGTGTGGGCCGCCATAACAGCCGATGGTAGCTCTTCGCTCGTATTAATCGCATATCATAAGATTAAATGCTGAATATTATAGCAGTTTTGAATATTAATGCTGTTTTAAATATTCTGGAGGGTGTAGTAAAGCCTTGGGCATTCCAACAGGACCGTCCTGAGTGCGATGGTGGACGCGTCAACCAAGAATGGTTACAAAATGAGGTTCCTCGCCTCATTTTCAGTACACAATGGCCACCAACATCTCCTGATACCAATCTGTTGGACTATTGTGTCTGGAGTATTTTGGAAAGCAAGGTTGGCACTAAAACTAACGATGCAAAATTTCGTTTAACGGGAACAAATCTTGAGTGTTTGGAGCACCATTTACATAAAATCGGACGGAACTATATATGGGAGCTATAAATCTGAACCGATTTCTTCCAACTTCAATAAGGTTCGTCCTGGGGCCAAATAAGTGACAATTTATTATTTAACATGGACAAGCGGACGGACATGCATAATCGTATCTGTAACGTAATCTGTAACACAGTGTGGTGAAGGGTATAAAAATAGTATTAATATCAAAATACAGCCATTGAGTTAGAAAACGTGCCCAAAATTAGGGTGGATCGTATACATGGGAAATCAAAACGAAGACCGATTTATCCGTCTTACAATACCAAATATCCTAAGAATAGTAGGAATGTGTATGTCAAATTTCAAAACTCTATTTTCGAGATTTCAACAGTCAGATTTCCACAGACATTGACATAGAATTCTATTCTGATCAAGAATATACATATATACCTTATGAAGTCTACGACGAATATTTCGAAGTGTTGCAAAGGGAATGACAAATATAATATGCTCTGCACCACATGGTGAATATAAGTATTTACTATTAGGTAACAAATGGGGCGTACACACACATTTTTGTTCCCAGAACTTAAAGTTCAGTAGGAATACAATGTCGTGAAATAACTACTCAAGACATTTTACATTTATTTATGTTTCTCCAGTTCCATGTTGTTTAATTTATGTATAATTTTACATCATTTAGCGTTGATTGTTGCTTTTGCATTATGCGCTTCGTTTATCTTCTGCGAGTACTGTAATTTCATTCATCCTGATTCATTACGCCAGGGTATATCCGCGACATAATACGCAGCATTATCTCTCAGTAGCAGAAAACTGCATTCACCAATTCCAAAAATAAGAACAAGATTATTTATTGTTAAATATTAAAAAAACGACAAACAGGCAAACATCAGTCTTTATTGTGACAATCATGAATGCAATTGTCAGGAAGGAGGTTTTGTGTAATGGCGTGTACAAATGTTTTGCGTTAATTCACCACTTTGTTGCAGTAAAATTGTATCTTGTCGCTGAAAAAATAATTCCATTAAAATGTAAGTTTTTATATTTTATATCAACTTATCAACAGGGTGAGTTGCGGATACAGATAAAATAGCTGGAATCCTAATCGGGAAAAAAATGTATTGAAAAATTTTGTCCTTCAAGATTTTTTCAATGCTTCGCAGACAATAGAAATTATTTGGAGAAAAAAGTGAAATAATTCTTTCGGAATATGTAACAGGATGTAAGAGAGATAAATGTTTCTCAGTTCATAAGTTGTAATCACACTATCTTACGAATGAAATGTGGTAGAATGTCGATTCTTTTTATTGGTCCGTTTTGTTTGGTATTTTAAATATTGCAGTTATTCATATCTATTTTTATACCGTACATAACTATTTTGTGAAGTTATTATAAATTTAAGTGGCGCCGGACTGAACCGACTATATGATACCCTTCACCAGTTTGAATATGCTCAACGGGATGAATTAATTGGATGAACTAAAATATGGAGTTGTTTGTTTACTTGGAGCCCAATTAACATGAAGTCGAAATTGCATCATTCTATGCTATATATTCGAGTCAGTTTGACAAACATGAGGAGTTTGGAAAATCTGACGAAAATATATATGGAAACTATATGTAAATCCGAACCGATTTGAGCGTTGAAGGTTATACTAACTTCAGTACTTATTTGCATACTGGTTATATTTGGGCCCATGGTGGATCATTTACTTAAAATCGCACGAATTTATATATGGGAGCTATAACCAAATCTGAACAGATTTCAACGAAACTTGCCACACGTTAAACTATATTAACTTCAGGACGTTGGTCCTCTAACATTTTTTTATTTATTTATTTATTTTTTTTTTTTTTTTTTGGAATTTCCCTGTGTTATTTTCGGGCAGACATTATCCGAATAAGTTCCCAGCATATCCAATAGGAGTGGTTGATCTTTAAATTGGTAGCAATTATAGTGATGTATGTAGCCGTTATCTGTCTATATAAAAATGAATTGCTGTTCGTTAGTCTGATCTTAGTCTTGACATGTTCGTGGAGGTCCAGCGAAGGTTTAAAAGGTGAGAAAAAATCGAAAATCGCGAAAAATTTGCAAAAAAAAATATTATGAAGCATATTTGCATTTCCACGAATTTTGTATCAAGCTATTTTGATTGCACCACGTCGTAGTTGCCTTTTGAGATATTTTGGGCTAAAATTGGTAGCGAACCAATTATTGAAATCTTTCAAAATATTTTATTTTTTCAATTGGAAACAAAGTACAGGTCGCATTTTTGATTCGAATTGGATGAAATGTGGCACAGCTCATTCATTTGGCCCAAGAACAAACCCTATTGAAATTGGGAAAAATCGGTTCAGATTTAGATATAGCTCCCATATATATTTTCGTCCGATTTTATGCAAATGGTGCACCAAAGTCCATATATATCTTCGATTTGGACGAATTTTGGTATAGCGTACTGAATTAGCTCTAGAATATACATATATATATATATATACAGTGGCTCCATCGAATAATCGGACAAGTGGTTGTCAGATATAATAATGCTATACATATCAAAAAAATTGTCTAAATGTGTAGTTTTTTTCGCTTTTATTTACACATTACTTATATTTCTGAACAATACAAAAAACAACAACTTTTCTAGTGATAACAGAAAATTTCGTCAGAAAAACAAAATTAACTTAATTTATTGTGTTCAACGCAAAATCGGACAAAGCAAAGTATCAATGTTAAAAAATGGAAAAATCGAGAAATTAATATTTAGTTGCATATCCTTTGTTGTCCAAAACGGCCTGTAAACGCTTCGGTATTGATTTGACCAAATTCTGGCATACCTCCGGCTCTATGGAGCTCCACGATTCCAGTAAAGCCTCCTTAAGCTGTACTAAGGAGTTAAATTTTTTTCATACACTCTCCTAGGTAATTCTTCCCAAAGATGCTCAATTACGTTAAGGTCTGGGCTCTGTGCAGTTGTGTGTATAAGTTTTGGGCAGTTATGGATCAACCAAAGCTTTGCAACACCTAATGTGTGTTTGGGATCGTTGTCTTGATAAAAGGCAAAGTTGTTCGCGATACCCAATTTGTCTGCACTTTGCTTTACATTTTGTTTTAAAATGTTGAGGTGGACAAATTTGTCCATTTTACCATCAATAAAATGCATATTGCCTACTCCCGCACTCGGCATGCAGCCCCAAACCATAACAGAACCTCCTCCGTGCTTAACAGTGGCTTTTGTATTCTTATGATTAAATTCAGCATTTGGCTTACGCCACACATACATCTTTCCATCTGATCCGTGCAAATTAAATTTGCTTTCGTCAGTAAACAGAACCTTAATATAGTGAAAACTATCAATAGAAATGTATTTAAAGATGATCTATCATCAAATTACCTGCTTCCAAAAATCTTCTGGTTTTAGTATATACTCCTTTTGTCCGATTATGCGATGGAGCCACTGTATATATATATATATAAATATTCGTCAGACTTTAAATAAACGGTGCACTAAAGATCCATAGCTAGGCCGATTGGCACAACGTACTGAAGTTAATATAAATTAATCTCTGGCAATTTTCATTGAAATAGGTTCAGATATAGCATAGCTTCTATATAAAATTTCCAACTATCATATATTTAAGTTCGTTCAATTTCGTGTCAATGTTCCTTCAAAAAAGCGACGTCTGTTAGCATGCATATGTAGAATATACCCAAAGTGGTGAAGCGTATCATATAGTCGGCCCCGTCCGACTTTACTACTTTCCTTACTGATTTTTATTATACCCTCCACAAGGGATTTTCCATTTTGTAACGGTACCTCCAGTATTTTGGTATATTTGTATTTTGAGTTCTTAATGAGTACCAAATCTCTCCACAAAAAATTATAAATATAGGTCAATTTTTTCGGATAGCCCCCCTATAAGGGTACCCCCAATGTTTGGTATTTTGGGGTTCTTGAGCGCGTTTTTCAACCAAATTCGCTGCAATGTGGTATTTTGTAGTCGTATATGGTAGCAAATCTCCCTACCAAAAATGTTTAATATTCGCCCCTTTTTTTGGGATCGTCCCCATATAACACCCTTTTTATACCCTCCACCATGGAGCATGGAGGGTATATTAATTTTTTCATTCCGTTTGTAACTCATCGAAATATTCATTTCCGACCCTATAAAGTATATATATTCTTGATCAGGGTAAAATTCTAAGACGATCTAGCCGTTTGTCTGTCGTCCATCTGTCCGTCCGTCGTCCCCAATCATAGTTATATGATTTGTTTCGTGTTTGGGTTTGTTTTTAAGACTCTTAGAACATAAGGTTCGATAATTAACCTTATATATATATATATATATTCATATATATATGAACTGTAACCGCATTTAGGCCTAGCCTCTGAAGGTACCAGAAGGAGTGGACCGATATTCCCAATGTTCGAATTTGAACTAATTTTGAAGAAATATTAAGATGGGCAAAGTTCGGATGAAATCAAAATTTTTGAATCAAATTTGGTCCAAAGAAACATGGAGTCTAGGACCAATATATAGGACCATAATCGGTTTGTAGAAATGTCGGTATAGGTACACTTTTTGGTATGTTCCATATATCTTTATTTCAAGTACCTGTCAGTATATCTATGGTGGAGGGTATCCGCTTTTCACTTGTTTCATTTAGTAAGTTTTAGCTTCTCTAATAAAAAGGGAGTCTACAAAAAATATTTTCTCGTAATAAGACTAGTTCTAGTTCGGGGAAGGACGAGAACACTTCACCCGAATGACGTTAGCTGTCCAATGGCTCCGGAGTCCTCTCTCCGACAGTACACAGGTAGAAACACCTTACCAGCAGACACTCTTCTGTCTGCTCTAGCTGCACATTACAATATATATTAATTTTTGGTAGAAATACCACATAAGAAAATACCGAACAATGGGGGATACCATAATATGGAGATACCCCGAAACTTGGACCAATATTCATCATTTTTGGTAAAGAGGTTTTGATCATTCACAATTAAACATAACAGGCACTTTTTTGAAACACAGGACAAACTCCCCAAAATACCGTTATATGAGAGCTACCTCAAAGAGTGGAACAATATTGATAACTTTAGTAGGATTAATCTAAAAAAAAAAAAGAAAAAATGACCAAATGCCAAATTAAAGCCGATTATGTTTCAAAACATGCCCATATCCCCGCATAGCAGGGGAAAATGTGGAGAACTATTATATGATATGCTTTTGATATTTGGATGCTTGGGCGAATACAAAATTACATCCAAATACCGAATATTAAGGGATACCGTTATATGGGGGCTATTCGATGTCAAACTAATATGTGCATTTACATGTTTTTTTTTTAATTTAAATTTATTTTCCAGGAACTATACTGCTCCGCTCACAGGTTTTCGCCATTTTTGTAATTATTTCATTTATTTGTAAATACGTCGTCTTTGTTACCTTACTGTTTAAAAAATTAAAATCCATAAAGATACAAGAATATTCCCCAAGTAGTATACGGTTTCCTCTCCATTTAATTGATTTCATATTCATGACTCTATTAGCTTTAAGTTGACCTTTCGCTTACTAGCGGTTTTTCAATATCAATGCATTTAAATGAAAAGCTTTAAAACAGAAAAAGCTAAACCGTTTATTATTCTGAATTATTTATTTTTGTTTTTGGTCTCAATACCACATTTATTGTGATTCTGCAAAAAATAAACAAGGTCGGCCATCAACAGGAAATGCAAAAAAAAGTGAAAAGCAGCGGCCAACATCAACGAGACTATATACCCCACGACCCGCCACAACAATATCAAGGACCTGCTGCAGGAGTTCAACATAATAATAATCGTTGTTTGGTGGACACCAAGTAGTTGTTTGTCGGTCGCTATTATCTAATGGCTAGGCATGGCTTCCCGTCGATTGTATTCTTTATTTGGCTCTGATGTTTTTATGACTTATAGTTGTTGTGGTTGCTGATGTTGTTATTCGTAGCCAAAGAATATGAATAGCGACATGGATAAATACTGGTTGGGTTGACTCTGAACGAACGCTACATCCAAACTAAAATAGAACATCATTTAGGTTGACAGCATGAGTTTCCGTGAATCGTTTGTGTCTTATTACCATGCTGAACACTTAGGCGGTCAACCCGCCCGTAATTTCTCGCTCCCTACCATTCATATATTAGCTAAAGATAAGTGCAGTATCACAATATTCCATTGAACACACTTGAAAGATTCCGCAACATTGTTATCAAAGTTGAGAGGAGTGTTGTCAGACACTTGTGAAAGCAGGAGCACAACAAAAACTGCAAATAAGGAAAATATCGGGAAAATTGAATATTCAGCTACAGCATCATGACGGCATGTTAATGGTTGGGAGTTTGTCAGTTGATGACAGTGCACAAAAACATGACCAGAAAATTGATAGAATGGATGAATGTTTTTCTCCACGTTGTATTGATTTTTATTTTGAACGTTTTGTTGATAAAGTTGTCGCTGTTTTATATTGAAAATTTATAAGAAATTGTAGTTTCGGAAAGTAATAATCAATTAATGAAACTCAAAGTAATAAAGAACAAGTTATAACCATTGAAATTAGTTAGTTGAACAATTTGTTTCTATAATTATTTCCTTATAAATAAACAATCTGAAAGGATGTGGATATAAATATTTTTAAGGAAATAATAATATCCCAATTTTTAATCTTTAATATGAGGTGAAATGTCAAAATATGACTCAGTATTGGAGCAAATAGGTTTTTTTACCCTGCAAGAAGCTGGAATGCCTCACACTCCAAAATGCTGGAATAACAAAATCGGTGGAAAAACATTGGTTAAACCTTAAAACTACCGAAAATGGGAGGAAACTTTATATGACGGCTACGCCAAAACTACTCTTCTAGGAGTAATTGATATGCTCAAATGATTAAGAAAATTTTAGGATTGTAACATTTGTTGCATTTACAATGTCCACACAAACTCTAGGGGTCCTATCACTTTGAATGTAAAAAACTAGCTGCCTCAAGCCACATCAGCTAACTTCGTAGTCATTGGTAAACACTCACTCTTATAATTTGGCATGAAGTGTCACTATAGTTCTCAACATATGTGCATACATATGTATGTACATAGATGTCAATGCTGCTTGCAAAATGCAAACAACAATAACGAAACAGTTTCGTATTCATTTTTCTTGGAATTTAGACTACAACTGGACTACTTCTCTAGAACAGGCTGACTAATGTTTATTGATTTTTCCCCATTTGTTTGTCTCTTGTTGTGATATGCAAAGCGTAGAAGTAAACCAAAAGAAAATTGCCCTTTTCAATCAGATAAGTGTGTCCTCAATTCATGTGGTTCTCCTTTGAACGGATATTCGTTGAATGGATACATGAACGTGAACTCTCAAGAAATTGAGCTATGTTTGTAAAGGAAAGGAAGACAGATATTACATACAGACATAAATTCATATGACAATATTTCCATTTGATTGTTTTGGTCACATATCAACTATGGATTTATTTTCAACATGTATGTAGACATATGCATATTCCTATGGGTATGACAAAAAAAAAGAAAGAAGTAATAAGTCGTCAAGGCTGCATCAGCTACAGATGAATCAGACAAGTATTCAAAGGACATAAGTCCGAAGGGGCCCATTTTAGAGATGCTCCTCCTAAGATCTTTTTTTTTTATTAATTATACCATATCCGTCCGTCTGTCTGTCCATGTTTAATTATTAGCAAAGTACAGGTCGCATTTATGATCACTTACGTGGCCCAGAGAAGAAGTCTATTGAAATTGGGATTTAGTACGGTTTAGATTTAGATCCCATAAATTTTTTCGTCCGATTTAATGTATGTTGTGCACCAATGTTCTTATATATATTCCCATTTCCATGAAATTTGGCATAGCGTACTGAATTGAGTTTAGAATTATGTGTGTGTATTTCGTGAAAATTGGTTCAAATTAGATATAGCTCCCATATATATTTTCGTATGATTTTATACAAATGGAGCTTAGCATAGTTTGCAGAAAGACATGTGTATGAATTAGTCGGATGACTTATAGATAAAGATCACATATTTAAGTTCAATATCATGTCAATGGTCCTTCGAAAAGGCAACTTCTGTTAGCATACATATGTAGAATATACCCATAGTGTAGTAGAAATTAATATGCAAATGTTCAAAGCTCTGTCTTCTAAATGCGAGTTATTACAGATATGCCTAAAAATTTATTTTTAATCATTTTGGCACTTTCTATAATTTTTAAAAAGAAAACCAATCATTTTTTCTAAACAATGTTTTGTAAAACTGGCCCTGTTATATACTTAGATTCCATAATCAGGACAGTGGGACACATTTGCTGCAGTTATCCGTGTAGATTTCTTTTGGCGAATGGTACAAAGATGTTAACACAATTAGCTTCAGCTTGGCCGATTTTTGCATACTCTCTACCAGGGCATAGTTTATTTTTTTATCCTCATGTTTCTCAAGGCGGTGTTTTATCTTCCGAGAACCCGAAATGTCAATGTAACGACACATAAGTTGGAAATGTTACTACGACCGATCAACCCGTTTTCAATACTAAACATTATAGGTGTAGTAGCAATGAAAGTACAAAATTTAAAAGTTCTATCGTAATTGACAATTAAATGAATTAATCATCTTTGAATTTCATATAATTACTGATGATATTCTGTCATCACTTATTTGTAAAATTTCAAAACACATTTGCTGTATTATTCAAACATTTATGAACATACACATACTTAAATGTGTGTATCCGGTTGTATCAAATCTGTATTTTTGATTTTTTTTTTATTCTTTTGAATTTCAATATATTGGGATTCTTTTCATTCAGTCACTGTATATATTGGTGTATGTGTGTGTGTTTTTGTCAATGCTACAATGATACTGTGTCCATATGATCCGATACCAGGCCATTGATTTGCTCTCGAAGCTACTATGTTCATTGATAATTGGTATTTTAATGATGATATGAAAACATCCCCATGCAAAGTGAATATCACATCAGTTGCAGTGATGACAGGGCGAACGAACAAAATGCAAATCGAAAATTCACTCCGTCAATGCAGATGTCAATCGATAGAAAACATAAATGGGAAAAAGAAATTTGCAAGGATTATTTTGCATCAGCAAATCAATGTTCTTCTATAATACCATGATGGATGAATGGTGAAAGCGGTTCTTAAATCGACAAGTCAAAAACATTTATCATTGATTTCTTTAGTAGCGGAGGTTGTAGACCAACGTCATCACCATCTTCCTCATGAAGTTCATGACAATCAGTGTTTTTTTTTCAAATGCAGCCAAAAGAAGAACTGGTAGATATCATTGTGAACAATGAATGTTGACAGCAATGATATTGCCATTTGAGATAAAGGTTTTTTTTACTTTCTCTTTCTCGTTTAAATGCTACTGATAGTACAATTGTGAATGGGCTACCACAATTGTAAAAGCAGTAGCATTTAAACGAATCGCAGAAATAGATAACGCTTTGCCCGAGTTCGCCGAACATTTCGAAAACACGTCCTTTGGCATTTCGTAGTATAGAGGGGTAAACAGAGCAATGAAATGTTCAAGTTCGCTTTTTGAAATAGCTCAAAAAGGTGCCGGATCCGGAATTTTAGTTCAATCTTTAAAGAGGGTGTAACGTTATGTCCCCAATATAAAGATCAACACATATTTTATATATTTTTACTGTTCTGGCCTGGACTGCGGAATCGGCCATATACCCATAGTAGAGCAATATTAAATTACTAGCATATGCCCGCAACTTCGTTTGCGAATATGGGAATTATTTAAAAAACAATACCGTATTTCCAAAAGTACGTATATATCTCAGCCCTTCACATCAATTCTGACCGCAACAGAAATCTAGCTCTATACTAAATTTTGTATCATTTATCGCCCTTTGTACACTTGTAATACTTTTTTCGAAAAAATTCACATTTCAAACATAGGTTCACCCAAATCCAAATTTGTTACCCAATGTCAGCATTCCATCTATATAGGTTCACTCTAAATCCAAATTGTACCAAATTAAGTGCCATTTAGTAGACATTTCCAAAACATCCTACATACCACAATCCAACATCCCTACAGTGATTCTAACTCCAAATGCCAATATTCCAGTTCTATCGGTTCACGCAAATCAAAATTTAGTACCATTTTCTGCATACACCAATCCTAGACCCCCAACAATGACCTTAACTCCAAATTTCATTGTTCCAGCTCTATCAGTTCATACAAATCCAAATTGTACCAAATATAGTAGATTTAATACTTTTCTTAAACATAAGTAACAAATTTCCAAAACTACGTACATATCCCAATCCTACACTCCGACGGTAATGTCAATTTCAATTTTCAGGACTCCAGCTCGATTTGTAACTCTAAATCAATTTTGTACCAAATATAGTATCATATAGTACTTTTCGTGCACATGACCATACGCTTTCATAACCATCTTCTTATATCGACCCTACAGATGGCTGTACTGATAGATTTCTCGTAAAGTATCGGCCAAACAATTTCAGATTTATGCTCGTTGGAAGGGTGACATTTCGCAGTAAAAAATGAATTTGCTGTTTTTGTTTGGCGCATTCAATTGTATTACAGGATGTTAAAAATGGAAGTGAAGGAAGAGAAAATTCGGTACATTTTACAGTTTTTCTTGGACAAAGGTGAAAATGCAAGCCATTGTGAATGGTGTTTATGGTTCCGATATTGTACCAGCCAATTATGTGATATTTTGGTTTCGTACATTCCGTTCAGGAATTTTTCATGTTGAAGATACACCTCGCACCGGTTGGCCGGTTGTCAAAAATGTCGTTAAAATCGGAGAAATTATCGAAGTTGACCGGCATGTTAGCAGTCGTATCATCGCCCAGGAACTAAAAATCTACCATAAAACTGTTTTAAACCATTTACAATATAACAACCCGTAAGAAAATTAGTAAATTCGGGCGGGGCCGACTATATGATACCCTTCACCACTATGGGTATATTAAACAGGACTATTATCATGAAATTGTATGAAATAAAATGTGTGATATTTATCCAAATGTGAAACGACCTAGATCTATCCATAAACATGTCATTCGTTTGTTACAATGGAACAAAAGTATGTAAGTCGACTTCAAACAAATATCAAAAGGTCATCCGTTGGGCTAGGTCTGTACTTCTAGAAAACCCAACTACGTTATTCTATACTCAATTTTGTACGTTGTGCAAAATTTGATGTCAATCTAACAAATATGAGAAGTTTGATGCACAATTTATTTATATATGGATGCTATATCCAAATATGAACCGATTTCAACGAAACTGGTCACAGATTAGGTTATACTGATTTCAGTACGTTTTGTTCCTATCAGCCATATATTGGTTCCTTGGTGCGTCAATTACTTAAAATCAATCTAGTATATAAGGGAGCTATATCTAAATCTCAACCGATTTTTACTAAACTTGGCACACATTATTCTGGATTAAATTTAAAACGCTATGCAACATAAAAACTTGGTACATTATTTAGATTAAATCGGACGAAAATATATATATCTAGATCTGAATCGATTTTCACGAAACTCAGCACATATCATTCCAGCATCAATTCAGTACGTTATTCCAAATTTCGTGCAAATCGAAAGTTATATGGGACATTGGTGCACCATTTACATGAAATCGGACGAAACTATATATGGGAGCTATACCTAAATCTGAACCGATTTTCACGAAACATACCAGACATCATTCTAGGCTCAATTCAGTACGTTATGCCAAATTTCGTGCAAATCGAAAGATATATAGGGACTTTGGTGCACAATTTACATGAAATCGGACGAAAATATATATGGGAGCTATATCTAAATCAAATGAGCTGTGCCAAATTTCATCCAAATCGGATCATAAATGCGACCTGTACATTGCTCACAAAAATACATGGACAGACAGACGGACGGACGGACGGACATGCTTAAATCGACTTAAAAAGTGATTCTATGCATATTCTCAAAAGGAACCATGGGTCTATCTCGTTTCCTTTTGCCTGTTACAAACATATGCACAAAGACATAATACCCTGTACCACAGTGTGGTGAATGGTATAAAAACGGCCAAAACGGCCATCAAGAACACGCTAGGCCACACACATCTACAGTGACTCGCCGGAAACTTCGGGAGCTTGGTTGGGAAGTTTTAATGCATCCGCCATACAGTCCGGACTTGGCATCAAGCGATTATAATATTTTTCTTGCATTGCAAAATTTCTTTAATAATTAAAAATTGGTATCTAGGAAGGATTGTGAAAATCGACTACTAGAGTTTTTTTTTTGCAAATAGAGAGCAGGAGAGAGGCATTATGATACAACAAAACGGTGCATATTTGGACATTCCAAATCGGACATTCCGAAGCATTTTAAATAACGTCCTCTAATTCATATAAAACTAATGGATTTCTAATATTATTTTTCTAAGTATTATATAGAAAGATGGCTTATCAAAGATTGTTTTTAAACATAAACATAAAATTATAAAACCCCCAAATCTTAGTTTTGCGTCATTTTATTGCACGGCAGTTCTAGTTGCAAATGTTTTGAGCAGCACTGTATATGTTTAAAATTATAGGACAACTGCCGAAACCAATATACTTGCGGAACAAGTCCAAGATTAATTGAATTAGAATTGTCAGGAATGTAACCTAGCGAAATCAATAGTAAAATATTTTAAAGAAAGTTATCTCTACAAGAAATAAAATCTGCATTCGAAAACCCTTGGATGACAGGGAGATTCGGTCAAAGGAAAGAGGTCCACCTTGCAATGTTCTGAGTATGATGCAATAATAAGGTGATGTATCAAAACAAAAACATTTGTTTTTGTCTCGACTATCTGTCAAATTTTTCCATATAATATTTCACATGATTGGCAGCATTGCACATCGAATTCATGTGGAAAGTACGCACTTTGACAGTCAATCAAGTCATCAGCTTCGCAAAATTTATTGTGGCATGGTTCTGAGAAAAGGTAGAATTACAAATAAATATTGAAGATACAGCTAAATTTTTTTTAATGACACATATAAGAGGTGTAGTTTTCATATAACCTACTCAACCCACAGAATTTAATCGACAGCCTGTAAGGAACGTTCAAAAGTCTGACGTGCCGACTATATGATACCCTTCACCACTTTGGATACATGCAAAAGATATTAAGATATACAATATCTTGTATATAGAAGATATATATAATCTTTAGAGAAGTGATCTATATAGATACATGTGTGATCTACATAAATATTTGAACCGATTAAAAACCCATACACATGCCATTCTGAAATCTATTTCCACAAAACTGGACCTAATTCAGTACTCGTGCAAAATGTTGTCTAAATCGGACAAATATTGGTAGTATGGTGTTCCATACCAAAAATCGCAAGAAACTATATATGGGAGCTATATCTAAATATGAACTGATTCCAATAAAACTTTGCATATATCAATCTGGAGCTAGTTCAGTACTCTGTGCAAAATTTTGTCTCAATCGGACCAATATTGGCAGTATGGTGCTACATGGGACCTATAACTAAATCTGAACCGATTTCAACAAAACTTGGCATACATAAATCTAGTCCTAATTCAGTACACTGTGAATTTCCAAACTTATACAATCCTATTGCTTCACATAATGTCATGACATTCCAATATACCCTAAGTCGTTTCCATTCCTTTAACACATTTAGCGCCATCGTCCTTTTAAAAGAACACCAAAAATGACATTAGCACTGTTAGAAAACAACAATTTTCTTATTGAATTTCTATAAATAATTGTATTTTGTTGTTGTATCGTGAGTGTATCGTGTATAGCGTTATCTGGGTTAAACCGTATATTCACTATTATAAGAAACACATACACACAAAATACTAACAATAAGGACTTGTGTATGTAGATATAAGAACAACACAAAATCCTATAGTTTACAAAGACTTTATCAGACAGCAAAACACTTCATGTCTTGCATATCAAGAAGTTGTATTGATACACAGTATACTGAAGTAGAGGTATCGAGTTTTTTCCACAATGTGCAACAACACATCGTCGACATACGAAATAACAACATTTCATTTCCTTGTTATTTTTTCAAAAAAATGTTATAGTTTTTCTTTCCACACGATCTTTTCAACTCTCCACGAGCATTAAATAACGTTTTTAAGGCACTGAAGAAAATAATGCTGATGATGATCATAATCGTCATCATAACCAGCTAGTAACAGTAGAGCAGCTTCTTAGCCCAAGATAAGTCGAACAACGCAACTTGTAATGGAAAGCCGCTCAAGCGAATGAATATTCTTTCTTTGCAAGCTCACCATCTATTTAACGTCTGGTTATGAAAAGGCAACTACAACAAAAACTTTGGCCACAATCTTTGTAAACTAAAGTAACTGGCTGAAGTATGAATAAAACATTCATTCGTACTTCTAACAATGTTGCTGCCAATTGTTGCAGCTTTTTTGGAGGTAAGGATTACTGGACTCTGTTCAGCGTCTGTATTATCCAATATCCAATATCCAATATTTTTTATGTTCACAATCGATGTTTACGGTACATTGCCTTTGACAGTTATTTGGAAGGAGTTTTTCTCTAAATAATTCTTTCAAGGCAATTCAGTTGGTGGCGATGAAAAAACAAGGACACCGTGCATAACATATCGATATTTTCATTTCAATATTAACTACTTTCATATCCTTTGACCTCAATGTATTAATTTGTATTCTCTTTTGGCCGTGGAACAATGACCATCAGCAACTAGAGGAAAATAAGTAAAAGCGTTATTAAGTTTGGCCAGCCAAATTTTGTATACCCTTTACCACGTGGTGCTCATTTAAAAATCCTTAAATCGGGACCTTTATAGGGTTACTATGTTGTAGCAATGTGAGGATGTAGGTTGGAAAACTGGGATAGGAACTTCAACATACCGAAAATTAAACGATACATTTGTGTGGGGGCTTTTTTAAAAGAACCAAAACTATCCAAATACTATAATTTTGGGTGTAGCGTTATCTAACGTAAGAAATAGCCAGTATGAACCCAAAATACATTCAAAATATCGAAATTAGGTGAGCAACTTAAAACATGGGTCAATATTGATAATTTTTGTATAGAGGCTTTCTAATCAATTATAATCTAATGAGAACAATTATTCTTAAAAACGAACCAAATGCAGTCAATTTTACTGCAGTCGGAGTCTGCTCTAAGATATCTAAAACACACCCGTACAAAAAATTATTAATATTGACCTAAGTTTCAGGATATCCCCCTATAACGGTGAAGGAAAACTGATAGTAAGGATTGTTACCAAAAGACAGCCTGTTCAAACTTCAAGCTTCTGATTGACTTTTTTATTTACTCAAATATACTCTATTGTATTCTATTTACATTGTTAAGCACATTAATGTTGATTTCTTCCTTGTCGCATTGATCTTACAGCGATTAAACTCACACACAATGGAAACCATAACTTGTTGTCCAAACGTTAGGCATAGAGGTTACCCATTGTCGGAAGGCATAATGACAGTACCAACAATGGATGTCACAGTACTTGCCCATGCACATGAGCATAATTTTAAACTGCATTATTTGAAAAATCACTCACCCGCACCTCAGTTCACCCATTGGCACAACCATCACCACCGATATCCAAAATGTCGTGTTGGGGGAAACCGTATAATATGACATTTTGAACAAGATTTTGCTGGTATACATTATTTAGCATACGATGCGGTGTTATGCTGATGATGTTGCCACGTAAACAAGGCTGATAACATGTATGATAACAATACACAACCAGCACCGACACCACGACCCAACATACAAACAATAGCAACGACACATTTTGAGCCATGGACAATGCACAAGGATATCAATTTATGGAATTATTATTTGAAGCATAGATCTAATATATCGCATAGAGTTTCGATGAACAGGAAAAAATACATACGCACAAACACACACATCCTTTAATTAACAATGGTGAGAAATATGCACAAAAATGAAAGCCAACGCAATTGCAAGTGGACTTCTTTTAAATCGATATAAGTGATAGAATATGAGCAAAAAATTCTGTATTAAAAAGCGATTTTAAGAACACTTTTGGCACAATATGCTAATTTAGTCACTCCTAACACCTTAAAAACAGGACGCGTTTACAGAAAACATATCACGCGTTCTTTTAGGCCAAATTAGGTTGTGTGGGCAAAAACCCTCATATATTAAACATACGAAATTGTGGATAATTTACATGAACTATATACGGGAAATAAAAATAAATCTGAACCGATTTAGATCGAACTTTACACACTTCGCAATATTTAAGAGTGTGCATTGAAATTTTGTGTATTTCCAGGATGTTTTGTATTGCCATACATACAAGAGTCCAGCCCCATTTTTGGTATTTTGAAGGTTGTAACTACATTATTCAATCAAAATAGTTCTAATTTCGCTTTTCAAGTTTTTGGAAGCTAATACAATCTATACAGAAAATTATTAATATAGGTCCATGTTTGTTATTAAGTCCCCGCCTCATTTTCTATAATTTTACGGTTTTGGCTGCCAAAGTGGTTTCTTGGTGGATGAGAAGTATTTTTTGGCGAAAATTTTCAATGTTGATCAATGTTTTGACATACCCTAATGATGGTATTATGGGGTTTAACGCAATTAACACTGTACGTTAATATTCAGGTTCTTTAACAGTAAAAAACTAATTTTAAAGTTTTGATATAAATAGCCCTCCTTATTATTAGAAAATTATTGTCCCATTTTCAGTGGTAGTAGTTTGACATTTCAGTAAAGAAACATAGTTGCAAACCCATTTCGATATAGATCCATGTTTGTCGCCAACATATTTTCGTTATTATGAAAGTCCCCACCGAAGAGCTGAAATTTGGCATTGGTGTTCTGGTATAGTGAAAAACATCCTTGCAGAAGTTTTTCGATGTAGACCAAATAATCTATACTAACAAAAGAGTAAAGCGATTGACTGACTGATTTAAAGATTCATCAACGTCCAGACGAAACGTCTGAATCTAGAATCTTGAAATTTTGGGTGAGGGTCACTTTTGATCCAAAGGTGACAGATAAGGCTGGGTTTTTGGAATTTCGTACTAGAACGGTACTAAAAGTACTAAAAAGTTCCAAATGTGATACCATTTGTATTTGGCGAACCGGTAGAGCTAGAACTCTTAAAATTTAAATGAAGGTCACTGATGGAGTGTAGAATAGATTTAGCAAAGGGTTTTTTGACATCCGAACTATAAGTATGCGAAAAGTAGTAAAATGTACTAAATTTGATACAATTTCATATCTGTGAGTGGATAGAGCTAAAAACTTGAAATTGGGAATGCGAATAAGGGTTGCGATGTAGGGTCTATTTAAGGATATTTGTACGAAAAGTACATATGTTACTATATTTGGTACAAATTTCATTTGGAGATACAAAGTTTGTGGGGTGTGGGATTGGGGCCAGGATTCAGTTTAAGAATTGAATACTTCTGGGTACTAAATGGTACTAAGTTTGGTACGATTTGAATTTTAGGTGAACAAATAGAGCTAGAGGCATGAAATGTATCACTGTTTGTAAGATTGAGATATGTAACAGTTTTAGAACATTGTACAAATGTGTACTAAATTTTGTACAATTTGAATTATGAGTGAACCGATAGAGTTGGAATCCTGAAATTTTGATTTGGAAACACTATGGAGGCGTAGGATTGTCTTATGTAGGAACATTTAGAAATTGGGAAATTTGAATTGTGAGTGAACCGACAGAGTTGGAATCCTGAAACTTAGATTTAGGATCACTTTGGGGTTTAGGTTGGTGGTAAGAAGGAGGTTTATAAATTCGTACTACTGTGTACTAAATTTGGTACAATTTAAATTGTGGTTGAACCAATAGAGTTGGAATCCTGAAACATGGATTTAGGATCACTGTGGGCGTTTAGGTTTGGGTTAAGTAGGAAGTTTTGGAAATTCCAGTACTATATTTAGTACAATTTGAATTGTGGGTGAACCAAAAGAAATTTGAATCTGGAATCATTGTGTAGGATCGGAGTATGCAGGAAGTTTGTTGGATGATGGAGGAGGGTACTTATGGAAATAATGTCTGCTAAATTAACTAAATTTGATAAAATTTGGATTTGGGTGAATTTTTAAAGCCCGAATAATGAAATTTGGTACTAAATGGTATTCAAATTCAATTTATGGTCGATATTAATGTATTGATTGTTTAGTTTTTCTAACATATTCTATAAAAATAAAATAATATATTAATACATGTTAATATAAAATAGTTCCTTGTTTTTATACCCTGCACGATATGGTGAAATGTATATTAACATTGTCATTCCGTTGCAAATCATCGAAATATTTACCGGAAATCACGATAGAGATCGCAATATTTTGACATAGAACTTTGAAATGTTGCACTGGCATTACTATTACTCCTTGGAAATAGGGTATATCAGTTCACGTTTTGATAATTTGAAAATTATTGTCGCATTTTCAGTATTTGTAATTTGACATTTCAGGGTTCTGGAAGTAAGGAAAATAGTTGCAAAACGATTTCGATACAGATCCATGTTTGTCGCCAACCTATTTTCGTTATTATGATATTCTTGATCAGCGTAAAATTCTATGACGATATTGCCATGTCAGTCTGTCTGTTGTAATCACTCTAACGTCTAAACGAATTGAGATTGATCACCCAAATTTTGCACAGAGTCGTATTGTGTCTGCAGCCAGGTCAAGTTCGAAGATGGGTTTTATCGGTCCACGTTTAGGCATAGCTCCCATATAAGGTCCCCCTCATTTTCGGTATTTCGGTATTTCGGAAATTTGCTACATTGGGTTCTTATTGGGTACTTAATGTCTCCACAAAAAATTATAAATATAGGTCCACTTTTTCTGATAGCCCCAATATAACGGTACCTCCTAATTTTCAGTATTTTGGGGATTTTGATCGTATTTTTCCGCCGAATTAGCTGTAATTTAGTATTGTAAGTTCTTAATAGGTCCTAAATCTCTCCACAAAAAATTATGAATATAGGACCATTTTTTCGGATAGCCCCCATATAATGGTACCCCCAATTTTCGGTATTTTGGTGATCTTGAGCGCGTTTTTCAACCGAATTTAATGCAAGAATTATCGATATAGGCCCACTTTTTGGTATGTTCCCTATATTCTCATTGCATGTATATGTCAGTATAACTATGGTGGAGGGTATGCAAAGTTCGGTCCGGCCGAACTTAACGCTTTTTCACTTGTTTATATTAAAATAGTTATCTGATTTATTCCGCGTTTTGAGGTTGGTTCTAAGACTCTGCTGTAATCAGTTCTCCTGCGAAGGATAACGAAATAAAACATTATAACTTTAGGTTCGATAATGAACTATAGCCACATTTAGACCTAGACCCTGTGTGGAGGTGCCACAAGGAGTGGACCGATATCTTTGAATTTGAAATAATTTTGGAAGAAAGTTTGGGCAAAGTTTGCATGAAATCTAAATTTTATGAAACGGATTTGGTCCAAAGAAACATGGGGTCTAGAACCAATATTTCCATGAGGCACATTTTCACCGTGTTACATTGTATACACCCTCATTAGCCATAAGGCTGAGGGTATAATTATGCATTAAAAATTTCTGAAATTTACATTAAGGTTTACATAATCCCTTTTTAGAAATGTTTGTATAGCTCCACTTTTTGGTATGTTTCCTTTATTTTCATTTCTAGTACCTGTCAGTATATATATGGTGGAGGGTATCCAAAGTTCGGCCCGGCCGAACTTAACGTTTTTTCACTTGTTAATATTAAAATAGTTATCTGATTTGTTCCGGGTTTTGGATTGGTTTCTAAGACTTTGTTGTAATCACTCTACCTGCGGAGTATATCGAGATAAAAAATTTTTATGTGAGGTTCGAGAATGAACTATATCCATTCAATGATACATACCGATTTTCGATATTTTAAATATTTATCGTAAAGGAAGTTATTTTGATGCAAATATTTTATAACTTATATAAGGATAACTTTCAGGGTAGCCCCCATAGAGTGGTAACCCGAATTATTTTGTATTTTAGAGATTATTCACTTTATTCAGACAAATTTCTAAGACGGTATCTACAACCGTTATCCAAAAGCAATTTTTAAAGGTTATTTAGCCTATGTTACTTCCAGGGCATATCATGACTTACTGTGCAAATCTCATTAATATCATAGAACCTACACACAAACAAACAAAAATTTATGGAATTGTCATTAATAACTGAAATAAACATATCTTTGTATGGGAAAATATATCAAAATAATATTAGTTTCTTCCTTAAAATTTAAAATTATTTTTTTTACAAAATTTTTAACAGTATAATGACATAGATACAGAATTTAGATACATAGATAATAATATTTTGCAACATTGCATTAGGATAAAAAATACTTACCGAAAGTTTTAAATATAACTTATGAGTATGTGTTAATTCCATATATTACTACAGCCATATATAAAACTTCAAACTCCACACATTGAGATCTTATAGCCTTTAAAATATATTCTTAAAAATACAAAATCCACACCTAGATACACATTGTTTTTACAAATACATTTTGTACGTCTAAAGTACTGCTAGTCTTTAAAAAATATTTTAACCTGCAAGAAAAGCAACAAACGGACGAGGCCGACTATATGGTATCCTACAACACAAAGATGCTCAAAAGATTTTTATTGTAACTTTTGTAAAGGACAATTGACATGAAAACGCACGAAATTAAATATGTGTTTCGATACATATTCCATGGACGCTTCAATCAATTCATGGATACATATATCATTTGGTTATTTATACAAAATTGAAACTATATCTAAATCTAAACATGTATAAAATGTTAAAGTTTTTTAGATGATTTTAATTTTATCAACAATTTGAGAAAATAAGGAAAATACTAAAGTCCGGTGTAGTCAAGTATATGTCCCAGGTCTTTGCTAAATTTTATAGTCGGTATTTCGATTTTCCATATTCTCCTGTTAGCAATTCACAATAACATACCCTCATATTAAAGTCCTTCAATTTTATGTGATAAAAATGTTTGTACAAATTTAATGGCGATTTAAAATTGTAGGTATTTATTACTTCAATTTCATAGAAATGATCAAAGTATTGATCAAAAGTATTTATGGGTCTATCATGTTTTATGTTGCATGTTACAAGTAACTAAAAAATATGGTTGTGTTGTGGGTTATGAAACATAAATTACTCTTTCAATAGCACTTGAGTGTTCTACTGTAGAACAGAATATTTTAACGGAATTTTCAATAAAACCTGTTGAAATAACACAAAAAAACCCTGTAAATGGATTTAAATTCTGTGAAATATTGTAATTACTCTATTACACATACACACATGTATTCACGGAGAGGAATTGACTGCAATGAGTTATTGCGATGAGAGAATCATAGGAATTGTATTTTGTATGAAAATAATTGCTGTCGCATATTTCGTTGTATGGATTACACAGTAATTTGTCATTTCTGGCAGTATTCGTAATTGTGTATGGACTACACCTACGTACTCCCCTTCCCAGTTTATAATGAACAATTCGTTAAAAAATAATTTGAATATTTTGGGGACCACCCCAAACTCCAGAGTACACCGACATTTTGGAAACGTTGGAATACCAACATCCAGCCAATTTGGTTGAAATACAAACCAAACCTAAACGTGTAATACTAAATATCCTAGGGGTAGTATCAATGTGTGGTATCATATTCAAAAGACAGACGACGAACCTAGCTATATCGACATAGAATTTTATTTTGTCTGACGAATATTTCGATTATATGAATGGTAGGCTATGCTCCACATTTCAAATTACACATTTTATTTACACAAAATTAAATATTGTGTCTTTGATCCATTTCTTCGTTTAGTAATAAATCGAAGAGCATATCAAACGCATAACTAAAACCTAAAATGTCAGTAAATCATGAGCTGTATTTGCACTTTCGGCTATATGAAGACTGCTCCATAAATCCATTAACGCTTTAAATTTTGTATTCCAAAAATAAAATCACATTATTATGCACATCTAATCATTGAATCAAAAAATAAGTGAATAAGAACAATACAACATTCATATCGACTTAATTGTGTTGAATGACAAAGGCGGCGGCTTGTTACTCACGTGTATGTTAACATTTCGTGTTTACATGTTTTAAGCATTCAAGCTCAAATTTAAATAAATACATATCCCGGTTAATAAAAAGAAAACGCTCGAATGTCTTCGAATAACAATGATATCTAGCTTGGAAGTAAATGTGGTAGTTAAATGTTTGAGACCATAATATGTTAATCATTCTGTTTATAACTCTTCGAAATAAATACTTATTCATGCAGATTCTAGTTCGAACGTTCTTTTAATCAAACTATGTTAACTCACCAAAAATTAAAATTGTCTCGTTTTATATTATCTGGGTATTTAAACGTATGCGAGTTTTTGATATTCTGTAAGTAACCTTTCGGATTATTCGATATTTTCAAAGTTTTAGGTTCTGCTTTGTGTTAAGTGAAACAGTTGGTGATAAATACATAATTCCTATGCAGGTAACATTGTGTGAATTATCATATAGAAACTATCACCTAGCATATTCTAAGTATGTATGTATAATCTTAAAATTATTTAGCATTAGCAATTTTAATGTAAATACCTTATGGAATATAATATTCTTGCATTCTTGTGAAATATTATTTAACACTAGATTGCCGAAGGCAGTCATTTTGACCGTTTTTCAATTTCAAGTACAAAAACAATTATATATATTATGACCCAGCTTTTTAAAATGTGGTGACTTTTTATTCCACATAGAACTACGTTTATTGATCATAGTAGCTGCTTCATCCGCTCTTTCATTCCCCGTATTCACATGTGCTATACCTATATTGCCTAAAACCGGTCATTTTGACCTTTTATGAAATATTAAATAATCAAACTACTTTTATTATTGTATAAAGTAAATTTATTATATGACCAGATCAGTACAACAACATCGAAACCCGTTTGCTACTCTAGAAACACAAACGAACATACAAATCGGGAAAAATAAATGTTATATTTCCTGTCGATTTCACTCTTAGAGTAAAGACTTCCTCTTCTTCGAACATTTTGTCCGCGCTCTTATTTTTCAAAAGGGGAAACTTGAGTGCCCTACCACCGAAAACAAATAATAACAACGTTATGTATGATTGTAAAGAATGTAAAAATATTAAAAAATAGTTAAAAAAAAATTCTTTACACACTAAAAATTCTTTCAGAATGAGGTCAATTTGACCGATTTTAGGCAATATAGGTATATACAAAATTCCTGTTTTTCTAGTGTTAATATTTCAACTTTATCCTCATCTCAATACCTATGAACTATAACGATTGCTATCTAAGTGAGAATATGAAAGATGGATCCAGCCGTTGCAATAACATTGCAGCATGACTGCAGGCAAGTCGTAGCCACACACATATTTATGCTCATAATTGTACTGCTACAAATCCTCAGTTATCGGTCCCATCTTTGCTATGCTACCAACAATTAAACATATAGCATTGCCACAACTGCACTTGTACACACACACTTGGCTGCATCCATTTCGCACTTTTCGACTGCATCGTACGCTTCGGTTCATATTATAAATGATAACAATGATACCAATCACACATACTACTACATTCTAACTTCTGCGGAGCTAAATCCCTAGCCTGGGTTAACTTACATTACATTATTTTGTTTAGTAAGGTCGCATTTATGATCCGATTTGGATAAAATTTGGCATATGTCACTTATTTGGCCCAAGGACAAATAATTTGGAAAAATCGGTTCAGATTTAGATATAGCTCCCATATATATTTTCGTTCGATTTAATGTAAATAGTGCACCAAAGTCCCTATATATCTTTCGATTTGCCCGAAATTTGGTCTAGAATGATGTGTGTTAAGTTTCCTGAAAATCGGTTCAGATGTAGATATAGCTCCTATACCAAATTTCCTATATATCTTTCGATTTGCACGAAATTTGGCACAGCGTAATGAATTTGGTCTAGAATGATGTGTGTTAAGTTTCCTGAAATCGGTTCAGATTAAGATAGAGCTTCTATATCGGACCAAATGAAAAATTTAGTATTGGTTGCAGAATGACATGTTTATGGATCCAATTTCATTTTACTGGTCCTTTGAAAATGCAACGTCTGTTAGGATTCATCTGTTGAATATACCCAAAGTGGTGAAGGGTATTATATAGTCGGCCTGTCCGACTTTACTGCTTTTCTTATTGGTTTTGTACAATAATATACACATATTGTCACTTTTAGCACTGATATTTTGGCTCATTTGACCGGGTTAATATTGGCCGATGACCATCCGTTGACCACCAAAAACTATAAGTGTCGTCCTTGACCATAACTAAACCTTTATGAAAAATTGCATAACGACCAGCGCGAAATTTCCGCCCTCAAGTGTGGTAAGGGTAATACTAACAATAACAGAATTGGTAGACCCCTGCAAATATTTACGTTTAACTCCACTATCCCAATACAGACATATTACATAATTCTCCGGTCTATATCCGTCAGGTATAAATATATACAACAACCCGCTAAATATTAACCGATCATCATGAAAACCGT
>NW_026878928.1:0-25697 GCF_032173495.1 Musca vetustissima
GACATGCCTTCTGCGAATATTTAATAGCGATACACGAAGAGGTGTCGCTCCATAGAGGTGCTCAACGCATCAGTAAATGCTCAAGGGGTATACTGCCGATTTTGTATATGTAAGTTTTCTATAACAAAAAAAGCTTTAAGTAGGACTTCTAACTTAAACTGTTTCTAAATCGTCTATTTCAGATAAATCTATTTAGCCGGGGAAACATATTTGAAAAACACTTAGCCAACAAAAGAATCGTGAACTAGGGACTTTCAGATGAATCAAACAATATATATGTATACAATACTCTGTTATAACAAATATTTTTGTATAGAATAAATTGTAATTTTTCAAACTGTTATACATTTATTTTTTATACCCTACACAACTATGTTGTCAGGGTATTATAGCTTTGTGCAGCCCCAAAAGTTTGTAACGCCGCGAAATATTGGTCCTAGACCCACCTTTAAGTATACCGATCGTCATATCTCGACTAGCTGAGTCGATCTAGACATGTGTGTCCGTCCGTCCGTCTGTCCATTATAATTTGTAAACACGATACAGGCCACAGTTATGGACCAATCTTCACGAAATTTTGCATGTAGGATGGGTTCTGGCCAATGAAGACCCCTATTGTTTTTGGGAAAGATCGGTTAATATTTAGGGGATGAAATGGACCAAATACTAAATTTTTGTCGGTTTTTCTGGTCGCTCCAGAGGCCGCAATAATGGCTCGAACATCCTGAAATTTTGCATGGAGAAGGGGGTCGGGCCAAAGAATAAGCATGCATGTTTTGATAAAGATCGGTCAATATTTAGCGGGTCAAATGAACCCTGACTTTTGTGTGAAAAATGACAAAATTTGTATTCTATAGCGTATATATTTACCCCTGAATGACATAGACCCGAGAAGTTGATATTATATCCAAGAGGAGTGGTTGACCTTTAAATTAATACCAATTTTGTTGTTGTATGTGCTCGGATGTGGGAGTTACACCCAAATATTTACAGGTATCTCCGTATACGTATATTATTTAGTAACCCATTACCATACTGGAGGGCGGAAATATAGTGCTGATCGCTTTGAAATGTTCCATGAGCTTCCAGTTATGGTCAAGGACAACGCCTATAATTTTCGGTGATGATCAGATAATAATTTTGGAATGAAGTGGACCGAAAACTTAATTTTTTGTGTTATTTTCGAGTCGATCTATAGACCACAAATGAAAGCCGAAGGAATCTGGAATCTGGACAATAGCTGTACTGAATACTCGAAATATTCGGAAAATATATCACTGTGAGGTGCAGTTTACCTCTAATCGGGTAAGAGGGGGAAAATATCACGAAATATTGCCCAGGCTCGGAATAAACATCCGCAAAAAATTTGAGTTCCGTGGTAGTTGTGTAGGGTATCGTATGGTCGGCCCCGTCCGACTATACTGCTCCGCTCACTGGTTTTATAATCTAATTTTCTATACATAAGTAACTAGTCAAATATACAATCATTTTTTACTACCGAAATGACTGTATACTGGTAACGCAGGCAGGGGACAATTGACTTCCCCAATGACATACCCATGTTAAATTCACCAGTCTAGGGCATAAAGAGGTAACTAGTGGTAGTTACAGGTAATTAGTAAAATAACCAGTTCATAACCAGTTACTCGAACTACTGGGAAGTTATAAAACATCGGCACAAATCAGCGACTTTTCGACGCGCTAAAAATCAGAATTGATGATTTATCCGCCGTACAGCCCCAACATGGCGCCCAATGGGTGAGTTTTATTTCTGATAAAATGGTTACAAATAATTTTTCAGGGGTTTCAATAGTCCTCCTATATTTTCGGAAAGTTGTCTATCATATGGTATTTACTTTTCTCAGATCATAAACAACCTACTAGCAGAAATTTATTATAACGTAGTCTTCATAAAAAGATCCCGATATATTTAAGAACATTTGAGTGTACGCCATATAAAATATTCTGTCCGGCTGAATTTGACGTTTTTTAAATGTTCATAAAAACAAAAATATTTACTGACAAATACATTTGTATTTCTCTCTATCTTTTGAATTTTTTGAACATCACAGATGTTTTTATGTCATACGGTCTGATAACAATTATGTTAGCGTCAAATCAATTTAAACTCTATATATATTCAACGAACCTAGAACCGCTCTGTATTCACTTTCTTATGTTGATATTCAATTTGACACACTACATAATTTAACAACTCATTTTAAAGTTTTTTTTTTTTAAATCGTTTGAAAAGTTTGGACCGACACCTACCTGTATATCTTTGTTTACATTATGTAGGTGTATGTACACTTCTCCAACGTAGACCAATTAATATTGAACAAATTAGATTTTCTTTAAAAAAAATCCATTTCATTCTTCATCGAAAACATATTTATGTTTGTATGTAGTATTTACATTTGGAAAATGTTTACCTTCGATGTTCTTCAAAATACGTACACGCATAGTACGTATGAATATGTACAAATGTATGTGAGTTCACTAGGGTAGAGAAAACAAGCTAAAGAATTTGTAGTAAACAAATGAATTGAATTGATTGACTTTGTTGCAAACAAAATTTTCTTTGATATGGAAATAAAATGATTTTTTTTTAAATTACTATTTAATAAACTAGTCGATTTAAAAGATTTGCTATTTTCTGTTTTCTTGTTATTTACTTTTCATTGTATTTTGTGGCCAGAACCAGAAATCGACTAATCATCCTTAAGCGATGTATACTTCTTCTTAAGAGTGTTACTAGTTTCATTGACCTATTTCAAAGATGTAATGTTAAGCGTTTGTCACGTTTATACCATGCTTTGAAGTGTTGGATTTATTAATCATTCAAGTTTATTCGTCAGGGGTTTATTAACCTAAGCATGGCTTCGATGGTGGACTATTTGTTTTGAAGTACATTAAGAATCACTGCTTTGGGAACTTAGAAATATTTTGAATTAGTTTAAAAAAGTAGGCCGCATCCAATCCTGTAAAGGGTTTTCTCACAATAGACTTCACAAATCGTCGTCTTGTTACTCAAAATTTCTTCACTGAAAAGTATACTAACGTTAAGGGTTATATAATAACATGGACCTATTGTGCACATTTTCAGGTCAGAAGGTTTTTATTGACCACGAACCCGGAATTTCAAATTACATCCACTTTGATCGGGAAATATTGCTATCAAGGACGCTATGTAAAAATATACTTATATCCAAGAAACCAAAAAGCCAAATAACCTCCAGATCGGTTGCGAAATGCGTTTTAATCCCTAACACGCATTTCTTGCTCCAACTCATATTCGAAGACCCTATAGAGCTCATATTTCTCATACTAAGAAGTAAAGATAGGAAATAAGGTACTGAATCGGTTCAGACAAGAATCAATAATTTCCCGAAAATCCGTCTGAAGGGCCATATTGTGATTTAGTATGCGAAGTGAAATTCCAATCCAGGTTATTCTACAAAAAGTCATATTTTTCCTACTACGAGTATGTATGATCGAGTTTTAAATTGTATATACCTTTCTACCACTCCTAATAAATTTTGTATTGAAATGAGTTACGTCGTTCCTACCGAAATGATTGTAATTTCGTATTCGATAGATTTGGAGGCTAATGTAACTTCTATATAAAGAACCCTTTCCATTTTAGTAGTTTGAAGGTTTTAACCACATTTCGCAATCGAAGTGGCTGTAACTTTTCATTCCGGACTCTTGGAAAAAGAAATTGACACTTTTCCAACGAAGTGTCCGTAATTTAGAATTCCAGATTTCACCACAATGGGTTACGCATTTGAATATTTGTAAATCTCTTATGAAATTAATTAAGATTCCGAATTTATCGATACCTACATGAAATTGGAGAATTAAACATACATATCCACAGCAGGTCGAACTTTGGATTCCCTCCATATTAGGTATACTGACAGCTACTTGAAATGAAAATATAGGGAACATACCAGAAAGTGGGCCGATATAATCAGATAATTATTTTATTATAAACCAGTAAGGAAAGTAGTAAAGTCGGATTGTGCCGACTATATGATATCCTTGGGTATGTTCTTCATACGTATCCTAACAGAAGTTGCCTTTTCGTAGGAACATTGACATGCAATTGAAGGAACTTAAACATGCGATCTTTATCTATAAGTAAACCGACTAACATCAATCCCAACATGTTCGTTGTGCCAATCGGCCTATCTATGGGTCTTTAGTGCACCATTTATTTAAAATCGGACGAAAGTATATATAGGAGCTATATGTAAATCTGAACCGATTTTCACGAAACTTAGTTCACATCATTCTGGACCTAATTCAGTACCCCATGCCAAATTTCAAAAGATATATAGGCACTTTGTAGCCCCATTTACCTTAAATCGGACGAAAATTTATATGGGAGCTATATATAAATCTGACCCGATTTTCTCTAACCTTGACTTTGGTGCACCACTTACATAAAATCGGACAAAACTATATATGGGAGCTATATCTAAATCTGAACCGATTTTCACGGAACTTAGCTCACATCATTCTGGACCTAATTCATTAACCTATGCCATATTACCATAAATCGGACTAAAATATATATGGGAGCTTTATCTTAGATCTGACCCGATTTTCGAAACTTAGCACACGTCATTCTAGACTCAATTCAGTACTCTATTCCAAATTTCATGCAAATCGAAAGATATATAGGGACTTTGGCGTCCCATTTACCTTAAAGCGGACGAAAATATATATGGAAGCTATATATAAATCTATATATATTCTAGACTCAATTCAGTACCCTATGCCAAATTTCATGCAAGTCGAAAAATATATAGGGACTTTGGTGCCCAATTTATCTTAAATCGGACGAAAATATATATGGGAAATATATATAAATCTGACCTGATTTTCTCGAAACTTAGCACACGTCATTCTAGACTCAATTCAGTACTTGGCATAGAGTACTGAATTGCAAATCGAAAGATGTATAGGGACTTTGGCGTCCCCTTAAATCGAACGAAACTATATACGGCAGCTATATCTAAATCAGAACCGATTTTCTTCAATAGGGTTCGTCATTGGACCAAATAAGTGACTTGTGCCAAATTTCATCCAAAGCGGATCATAAATGCGATTTGTACTTTGTTTACAATTTAACATCTACAGACGGACGGAAATGCATAAATCGACTCATAAAGTGTTTCTATGCATATTCTCAAAGGAGCCATGTGTCTATATCGTTTCCGTTTGCCTGTTACAAACATATGCACAAAGACATAATACCCTGTACCACAGGGTGGTGAAAGGCGTAAAAATGGTTTAAATGGGAACTAACCCTAAAAGGTGTCTAATATTAATAACTATTTTGGGAGGGAGATTTGTTACCATATACGACTACAAAAAAAAAATATTACAGAGAATTCGATTGAAAAGCGCGCTGAAGAACCCCAAAATACCGAAAATTGGGGTTAAATTTATTTGTTAGTTACCTTTATATGGGGGCTACCCGAAAAAATTTACCTATATTTATAATTTTTAGTGGAGAGATTTCCTACCCAATAAGAAAAACTCGTTCAAGAACCCCAAAATACTGAAAATTGGTGGCTACCCTCATATGGTAGCTATGCCTAAACGTGGACCGATTTCGACATCTTCGAACTTGACCTATCCAATGAGTTACAAACGGAAAAACAAATGAAAATTGTGCCATTTTCTCACACAACAGTCTTAGTTCACGTGGCCCGATAAATATTGACCGACTATTATGAAAAGAGACATGTTTGTTCATTGGTCCTTGTAAAATTTCGTAATTTTTAGGTCGTAATTCTTGTCTATAGAGCGACCAAAAAACATATACAATTATTGTTTTTGATTGATTTCATGTCCTAATTATTAACCGATCATTACCAAATATATGTGTATTCATTGGACGGAAATGGACTTACATGGAAAATTTCGTGACGGTTTGTCCAAAACTACGGCCTGTACTGTGTTTATAATTTATAATGTACAGACAGTCGATATATGACGATCGGTACTAAAAGTGGGTGTAGGGTCTTTCGTGAAGCCACACAAAGCTATAATACCATTACAACATATTTGTGTATGTTATAATTACTGTAATTTGATATCCCGAACTATTGGTGACATAGCTTCACCCCCTTATTTAATAATTGGTGGTCTTAGGCGCAGAAAATGTTCAATATAGGCCCGGTTCCCTTTTTCGTTATATTAAAGGCCTCAGCCGAAATTTTTAACATATATGACATTAATTTGGTACTTTCTTAACAAAAAAAAAAAAAAAAAAAAAAAATTGAAATTGTTAAATTTTTTTATCAGACCTCGTATATGAAAATATGTAAGGTGCTTTAAAAAATTCCATTTAACAGCTAATAACTTTCAAATAAATTACCATCATTATTATGTATTTCCATTCATTGATTCATTCATTCACTTATTTTGTTGTTGATTCGGTTCTTTTGTTGGTTAAATATTTTCATTTTATATCCCATAAATATTGTTCACCATAATTCAATTACAATTAATTTGTTAAACACGGGATCTGTAACAAAGCGATACACACATGTGCATGCATACACAAACAGATCACCAAAGATTGAATTAAATATTCCTAATACGACTGACAATAGTCAGACATACCTCATGTCGTCTGATGACTACTACCCTACAATGGCCATTGACAACAATTGCAAAGTATTTTTTGTGTTACTGTGATTCCAAAACATTATCGAAGTGGCAGACGACTGGCCAGAGACAGATATGCCATCAACTGGCAGATAAATGACAATTTGCTACATACATCCATGTACAATGTATGACTGTCTGTCTGTCGGTTGTCATCAAGATGTTTGTATACTTATAGTATTTAGCATGAGCTAAGATGAATTCAGACTGCAATACTAAAGCCAAACAGCAGCAGCAACCACATCACACACACCTCAATGATTGACCGCTGCCGCTGTTCGAAATACAACAACTTAATTTCTCACAAAAAAAAAAATGTTGGTCATCTAACAAAAGATTAATTAACAATGTTTAGTTTATTTAGTAATGGAGAGACAAACTATTTCTGAGAAATAAGAAATTCATGAGCAAATGACAAGTCAGAGGACAACCCAGTATACCGTTTGTTGAAAAAATAGATATTTTTGTATTTTCCATTACATATTGACAAAGATACAAATTATCGGAAAGAAATGTTTTTATTCACCAGGAATCCGGAATGACAATTACATCCACCTCGGTTGGAAAGAGTTGAACATAATACACATAATTTAATGTAGGTTTGGAAACCTATAACGATTTGCAAAGATTTTCAAAGTTTTGACCCTTTGTGGGTGTGGTACTAGAAGGAGTGAACCGATAAGTCCCATTTTCCAACATTATAGAGGCATGGTTAAAATATTAGGTTGTGCACGATTTAGTTCAAATCGGATATTCCGATTCCGATGACCATTTTGTGGGGGAGAGACGAGAAAATTGGACCGATATTCCATCTTCCAACCTGAGAACTTTTTGGAAGACATATTACGACGTGGAATGTTTGGATGAAATCGGTTCCTCAAAATTGTGTGAAACGGATTTGGTCCAAGGAAACATGGGGTCTAAAAGCAATATTTCCATGAGGCACATCTTTACAATATCAAAGTGGACATACCCTCTTAATACTGAGGTCTTAAAATTCACTGAATCCTGTGGATTATTTTTTGTTGTATACAAAAAATTCGCAGACCCATGAGGATTACTTTTTATACCCTTCACCACACTGTGGTACAGGGTATTAAGTCTTTGTGCATATGTTTGTAAGAGGCAAAAGGAAACGAGATAGACACATGGTTCCTTTTGAGAATATGCATAGAATTTCTTTCCGAATCTTCCGATTTTATGTGAAGGGTGCACCAAACACCCACTTTTTGTCCAATTCAAACAAAAGTTTGCACAGGCTACTGAAAAGTGTCAATATTGATGTATGCGAAGTTTTGTAGAAATCTGTTTAGATTTAGATATAGCTACCATATATAGTTCAGTTCGATTTTAGGGAAATGGTCCACAAAACCCCATATATTTTTCCAACTCCAATTTTAAAGGGGTGAGTTTAGTGTGATTTTTATTAAAGGTGCAAAAAATCATCAGACCCTGAGGATTACTTTATTCGATATAAAAAAAATCCTCAGACCTCTGAGGATTACTTTTTTCTATAACAAAATCCTCAGGCCCCTGAGGATTACTTTTTTATATAGAAAAAATATCCTCAGACCCCTGAGGATTACTTTTTTCTATAAAAAAATCCTCAGACCCCTGAGAATTACTTTTTATATAGAAAAAAATTCTCAGAGCACTGAGGATTACTTTTTTCCCAATTTTTCTCTATGGAAAAAAATCCGCAGACCCCTAAGGATTACCGTTTTCTAAAGAAAAATGCTTAGATCCTTAATTTTTAATTTTTTCTATGGAAAGAAATACTTAAAAAAAAATGCTCAGATCCCTCAGTATTACCCCTAAGAATTACTTTTTTCTACAGAATAAATTCCTTAGACCTCTGAGGATTACTTCTTTCTATACAAAAGTCCTCAGACCCCTGAGGATTACTTTTTTGTAAAGAAAAAAATTCTCAGACCCTTGAAAATTACTTTTTTATAGTAAAAATCTCCAGACCTGTGAGGATCACTGTTTTCTATAAAAAAAACTCAGGCCCATGAGGCTTACTTTTTTCTATAGAAATAAATTTTTTTCTAAATAAAAATATTCACAGGGAGAATAAGAAAAAAATTCTTCAATCCCCTGAGTATTACTTTTTTCTATAGAGAAAAATCCCCGGACACCTAAGGTTAATTTTTATAAAATAATCCTCAGACCCCAATAATTACTTTTTTTATTGAAAAAATCTCAGACCTTGACGTGCTTCTTTTTGTCTATAAAAAGTAAATCATCAGACCCCTGAGGATTATTTTTTCTACAAGGAAGAACTTTTTCCCTTAGACCGCAGACCCCTGACAAAGGAAAATAAATCCCCAGCCCTCTGAGGAGAGAAAAAATTTCCCTGAGGATTACCATTTCCTATAAAAAATCCTCAGACGACCTTGAGCATTGTGTTTTGCTATAGAAAAAATACTCAACCTGAACATTGCCTTTTTCCTATAGAAATAAAACTTCAGACCTCGGAGGATTACGATTTTTATGTCTCGATTTTTTTTTTTTTGATACAAATTTTAAGTCGAAAATGTTCGCTGGGTTATCAGTTCTCAGTGCAGTGATTCGTATCATGCGTTATATGTGTGTAAATCCATCCCAAACAATATGAGGATATGATTAATTAAACGAGATATTAAAATTGTGTTTGCTCATACAAAACAGCTAGTGTGACATACAAAGTAATTACATGTTGTGTAAAATGCCTAATTGTCATAAGTGGCTTTAATTGAATATGTTTGAGATTTAAGTAGAGCGGTATACAATCCAAGACAGATGTCTGGAAAAATGGGACAAACTAAAATCTTGGCATATATTAAGTAAAATAGATATTTCCAGCAAAGGGAGGAACTGCTTTGTACAGAAGTTAGGTCTACAGAAGTCAAGGAGTGCCACATATTTCATATATTCAATCTGTGTTAAATTGAGGCGTAAGGAGTGGCGGATTGTGTTCTCTTAAATTGGGAGGCTTATGTGCGATGAACTGTTGTTTTTTATTCATAATCACCTTACACACAGAATTTTATTTTCCATACATAAATATTATTTCTAGGTAATGTAGTTAGCGTAAATTCCATGTGACTAATAATGGATAAACCACGCAAAGTAGATTATATCCGTGATGTTGTAAGACCGAAATCCGCAAATTAATTGAATCTAAAACAGTACACCTGTCTACACTTGTCTCATTTAGCTTCCTATTAATTATTGGATTTTTTTATTATTTTTTCAACAAGAAATATTTATTTTCCATGCGCTGATGCAATCTTGACAAATTTATCTGTAATATTTCATCATTCATTTGCTGAATGGGAATGTGGATTGTGGACAATAAACATCAAATGATTTATTTGGATTTTTCATTTAATTTACAACATAATATAATAAGGTCGTAGAGTTTATGTACGGATGGTATTGTAATTTTAGTCCGAACTGTTTATAAAAGCCACAGAGAAAACCAAATAAAATAAAAATATATTGTGACACCATTGACATATCGGCCTAAATTTGACTCTGTGGTTTACCATTTGCTAAAAATCGGATGAAAATATATGTGGGAGCTATATCTAAATCAGAACCGATTTTCACGAAACTTGGCAGACATCAAAATTTTTTGCAAATCGGAAGGTATAAAGGGACTTTGGTGCATAATTTACATAAAATCGGAACAAAATATATATGGAAGCTATATCTAAATCTAAACCGATGTTCACAAAACTTAACACACATCATTCTAGACTCTATTCAGTATTCTATGCCAAATTTCGTGCAAATCGAAAAATATATAGGGACATTGGTGTACCAGTTTAATTACGTCGGACGAAAATATATATGGGAGTTATATCTAAATCTAAACATATTTTTACGAAGCTTAACACACATCATTATAGACTTAATGCAGTACGCTATGCTAAATATCGTGCAAATCGAGAGATATATAAGGACTTGTCATACCATTTACATTAAATCGGAAGAAACCAGTAAGGAAAGTAGTAAAGTCAGACTGGGCCGACTATACGATGCCCTTCATCACTTTGGGTATATTCTACATATATATCCTAACAGACATCGTTATATTATCTATATCTGAACCGATTTCTGGGAAACTTGCCAGAGACTAATTTATATTACTTCAGTACGTTGTGTCAATCGGCCTAGCAATGGATCTTTTCACGAAGCTTAGAAACATCATTCTAGACTCAATTCAGTACCCAATAGCAAAATTCGTGCAAATCGAAAGATATATAAATGGTCCACCAACCATTTACATTAAATCGGACGAAAATATATATGGAAGCTACATCTAACTCTGAACCGATTTTCACGAAACTTTGCACACATCATTCTAGGCTTAATTAAGTACTCTATGCCAAATTTTGTGCAAATCAACAGATATATAGGGACTTTGGTGCACCATTTATGTTAAATCGAACGAAAATATATATGGGAGCTATATCTAAATCTGAACCGATTTTCACCAAACTCAGCACACATCATGCTCAGAAAGTGATTCTATGCATATGCTCAAAAGGAACCATGTGTCTATCTCGTTTCCTTTTGCCTGTTACAAACATATGCACGAAGACACACAGTGTGGTGAAGGGTTTAGGGGAGACTGGGACACCTTCCGCACTTTTTGTTTAGAGCTCTATATCTCAGTACTTATTCAACAGAAATAAAAACTTTCAGGCTGATTATAGCTTCGGCATTTGATGGGGCACATTCGACATTCGACATAGTCATAGCCTGGTAATTATCACCGCTATCAGTGTGGTTGAAATTCAGATCCTCCAAAGGTTCTATTTTGTTTTAATATGCAACTCAAAGTTTGACATTTAAGGCTATATTTTCTAATATTTTCAATTATTTTTATAATAATACACATAATAATTAACTACTTTTTATAATATTGCCTTAAAACTTGAAAAGTTTTATACACGAAATGGAATGGAAATATTACAAAAACATCTGTAAAATACAAAAAACCACGCATCTAAATAAGTTTATTAGCTAGAGATTTCAAACTTTGTGACATCTATTTATTTCGATATTCGGTGGCCCAGTCTCCCCTACAAATATTAATTATATCGAAAAGTCTCCATTTTTTCAAAAAGTTAAATTAAAACTCCTATTACGAACAATTCAAACACTTTGGTTGAAAATGCGGCTGAAAAAAATTAATCATATAATTTTGCATTTAATTTTACATTTAAAAGGACTGACAAATGCAACACACACCTTTCCAGTGCATAAAAACATGCAATGATACTGCCTTTAAAAGAATGCCTTCATTTTATTTCAATATGAAAACATAAAACTTTATAAATCTTCTGAAATATAAAGAAAATTAATATTTTCACTTCAGATATTGAAAAAAGTTCTCAATTTACCTAATGATCGCATTACAATCATAAATTAGTGATTTAAATCGTTTGTTGTTTATTTCACTCAGAGGCAATTATTTAAAAATAACCATAGCAAAGGGTATTAATTCGTATTTAAATAAACAATTCTAAAGATATTATCTTTCATTTTTTGAGAGTAAGAGGAATATAAGGAGGAATAAGAGAAAATTTTCTCTGTTAGAAGCTTATTTTAAATGAAGTGAATGAACCGTAACCTTGAAAGGGTATTTTTGGGCTTGTTTTGAAAGTGATATCAATGCTTATAAGTATAATAGCTTAAGTTGCGTCTTTAAGGGCGAGGCTGGTATTCTTAAGAGGTGATTTATTTACTTATAATTGATAATTATTTTACAGCACGAATGTACTTATGCCCAAGTGCTCGACGAATACTTTTGAAAATATATTTCTAACGATTATCTAAAAATGTTTTTGACTATTTAAGAAAATTGAATTGATGATGAATTTTTAAGGAATCTCAAAATTAATATTTAATAATATTAATATTTTTAATGGATTAAAAAAAAAATTTTGTTAACTAAAAGGTCGTTTACATTGAACCGGATTTGGTTAACCGAGTGGGTTTAAATCATCAATTCCTTTGAATATATGCCAAATAAATCCTCATAAAGTAGGTTAACCCGGTAAAAAGTTCTAATGTAAATTTCGTATAAGTTATTGCGAAGCAATAAAGGATGATTTTAATGAATATTTTTTGAAGTGCCATTGGAGAACTTGAAGGAATTTCGAAACCAAAGGCGTTGATTTTTTAGGGGTATATGAGATTTTTTGAATGTCAATCAGAGTCATAAGCTTAAATTGTTAACGAATATTTATGAACCTATCTGTGGAGGAACTAGCATAAAGTTTTCTCGAAGGGCTATCATTGGGTTTTTGAAGGACTCACGGAGCAATATCTTTATATCTCTTAATGACTATCTGAGAACTTTTGAAGGACTCTGAGTGTGTGTTGAATGATTGTCAGAGAATTATTGAAGGACTCTCGGAACCATAATCTAGGATTTTATAAACAATATATTTGAAGCACTATCTGGGAATTTTTGAAGAATTTTTGGAGTCATGCTTTTATAAATAGTATTTTTGAAGCATTCTCTAAATTTTCTCGGCGGATTCTAGGGTCAATAGACGTGGATTTTAAAACAATTTATGAGGGTGTTGTCGGGATACTGAGATGCAGTGAAACCCAAAAAAAAAAAGAATAGAAAAACGAAAGAGTGTTTAGATAAATATTTTCAATCTTTATTGTAAAGTAGTAGGATTTCGTGAGAAGAAAGACTTTACCTTATGCGTGCGTTAACTACGAAAGCGAGAGAACCTTTGTTTAATCAACGAAAGCGGTAAAGCAAGTGATGTTGCAATGAGCAAGAAAGCAACAGCAAAGCCGTGGTCAACAACTACGACCACAGCATTGGAAAGCGCCTCTCGGCATCCAAACTAAGCGAATGTGGCTTCCAGGAGATGTATGTAGTAGAAGATATGCAGAGAAGATTTCCCCATTGAGCTCCGAAGAGCGGCCAATTAAAGTGGTTAATTGTAATTCTGTAGAAAGAGAAACAATGTATCGAAAATATACATTGCCGTAAACAATGTATCGAACTTATACAGAGGGTCTATCTGAGATTTTTTTTTTGAATGGCACACGGAATCGTATGGGAGGATTTTAAAATAATATATATTTTTGAAGTGATTGACTGACTGACTCAACGATTCATCAACGGCCAGACCAAATTGCTTAAGCTAGAATCTTAAAATTTTGGGTGAGGGTCACTCTTAGTTATAAGGTGTCGGATAAGGATGGGTTTTTGGAATTTGTGCTAGAATGAGGTACCATTTGTATTTGGCGAACCGGTGGAGATAGAACTCTTAAATTTGGAATGATGATCACTAATGAAGTGTGGGATAGATGTACAAAAGGGTGTTTTTGGAAATACGAACTGTAAGTATCCGAAAAGTACTAAATGGAGCTGAAATCCTGAAACATTACCATCGGAGTGTATGATTGGGTTATGTACGTAATTTTGGAAATTTTATGTATTTTTATGTGTTCAAAAAGTACTAAGCGATACTGTAATTGCTACAATTTGGATTTGAGTGAACCGATAGGGCTAGAATCCTCAAATTTAGATTTAGGGTCACTTTTGGGGTGTAGGATTGGGATAGGTATGAAGTTTTAGAAATATGTACTAAATGATACCAAATTTAGATTTGGGTGAACCGATAAAGCTGGAATCTTGTAATTGGAAGTCAAGATCACTGTTTGGGGTGTAGATTTGTATGCCCTTTAGGCTAATGACGAATAAAATGCACATTAATTTGATACAGTAGCCACATCACCAGGAACAGCTAACGACAATGACAACTATTTGCTTCGAAATATTTCCTCAACGAACAACTTGGGTTGTGTTCGAAGACCCATACCGTCGATTTTTGTTATACCCTCCACTATAAACTATTCCGTCGAGATATTCACCGAAAATTCTATGTAGCTTTATGGATATCAGTCAGTCTGTTAAAATCATCATAGTGCTCGTATATTGATATTAGGTTGGTTTTGTTTGGAAAAGGCGAAAATGAAAGCCAAGCGGCTAAAATTGTGAATGTTGTTTATGGTTCCGATACTGTAATAGCCAATTATTCGTAATTTTGTTTTCTTAGATTCCGTTCAGGAGTTTTTGAAGTTTAAAGATGCAACCGGCAAAGGCCGTCGAAAATGTAGATAAAATCAGAGATATGATCGAAGTTGGTCGGCATGTTAGCAGTCGTAATATTGGCCAGGAGCTCAAAATCGACCATAAAACTGTTTTAAACCCTTAACAATTGACCAGAAACGGCCAAAATTTGCCAAAAGGAAAGATATCAATCAGTCTGTTAAAATCATCATAGAGCTCGTATATTGTTATTAGGTTGGATTTGTTTGACAAAGGCGAAAATGCAAGCCAAGCGGCTAAAATTCTGAATGGTGTTTATGGTTCCGATACTGTAACAGCCAATTATGTGCAGCTTTGTTTTCTTATATTCCGTTCAGGAGTTTTTGATGTTAAAGATGCAACCGGCAAAGGCCGTCGAAAATGTAGATAAAATCAGAGATATGATCGAAGTTGGTCGGCATGTTAGCAGTCGTAATATCGGCCAGGAGCTCAAAATCGACCATAAAACTGTAAACCCTTAACAATTGACCAGAAACGGCCAAAATTTGCCAAAAAGAAAGATGTCGTGTTCCACCAGGACAACGCTGGGCGGTGCTTTAATACATCCGCCATACAGTCCGGACTTGGCACCAAGCGATTATCATCTTATTCTTGCATTGCAAAATTTCTTTAATGATAAAAAATTGGTAACTAGAGAGGATTGTGATAATCGACTACTAGAGTTTTTTTTTTGCAAATCGAGAGCAGGACTTCTATGAGAGAGGCATTATGAAGTAACCTTTAAAATTGCAACAAATCATACAACAAAACGGTGCATATTTGACCCAAATCGGACATTCCGAAGCATGGATAATAAAGTCTTATAGTTCATATAAAAATAATGGATTTCTTTTTCCCCAACCTAATATTGGGATGTTTGGTATTGAACGTGGGACATATCGGTCCATTATGGTATCGTATATCCCCCATATAACGATACTCTCCAAATATTCGAAAATCTCAGGGATTTTTTTGACTTGTTTTTCCACTTGTTAAATCCAGTCTTTTGTACTTACAAGACCAATTTGCATGTGAAGGAATAAATGTTTCCCCTTAACGAAGTGGATGCAATAGGTAGTAATGATATAAATATTTCCGATCCAAACATTGCTACTATAATTTCCATTCACACATTTATTCTGCACAACAACAAAAAAAAAAAGGAATGTCAACAACACTCTCCGGCTACATTTAGTATACTACACAAAGGCGCCAACGTAACTCCCGGAATATCATATCCTTTGTGCCGAAGACTAATGACTTAAGTCTACTATTATTATTTGTGTACCTATTCCGTATTTGCAGTTATTATTATAATGTAACGATGACGTATGAATGCGGGACACATACACACAGTAGGACAATATATCACAGAGGCATGCATCGGCACATGTACGGATGACGTATTTATGTGGGTCGGTCTGCAAGCTAATACAACGAATACGTACACAATGTCAGGCGGCGTTTGAATGAAAATAAGTAAGTGGGATGCAGATGGGGGAGTGTGATGGTAAAATTCGTTAACACGAATTACTTGGGTGGGAACCTACGTGAGCGAGCAGACATCACTTTGTGGCCATAAAAGACAAAAGGACAATTGTAATCGTAGATGAAGAAGAGAAAACAGACAACCTTCATTTGACGAAGATTAAAGGTTATGGAAATTCGATAATAATTACAATGGCTAATTGATATTTTTATTCTTATTTAAATATTTTAGTAATAATGGTGGAGATTTCGAAATAAAATTCTTTAATTTTTTGAAATTGATATTCAAAAAACAAAACACGTGGTTTTCATAGTGTACTTACCAAATTTGTAGAGATTTTAATCTCCTGTCCGCCCGTTTCAATGATTGGAAAATTATATAAGCCCCTTGTATTTGTTGTTGTGAAATTAAAACAAAATTCTATTATTTTATCATTTTTGGTTCAAACAATTTCAAGTATTTTAAATGAAATTCCTTTTAAATATTTCTTTAAATTTGTTGTAGATTCTTTTTTTTCACAGAAATTTTAAATTTTTTCACTATTGGTATTTTGTATATTTTACACACCTTCTCTTTATGTATGCCGCCGAAAAACTGAATTCTGTTGTCCCAAAAAAATTTTACTCTTCACCAAGATGATGTTCTGCAAAGGATGCTTCTGTTCAACAAAAAAAGGATGGTTGCTTGTTTGAGAAACTTACAGCACAGAATCCAAATATGTTATACACTCTCTTTGCCTCTCTCTCGTTACCTCATAACCGCTCTCAAACGCCGCCTCACAACTTTCGCCACCACTTTTTTCTTGTACAAATGATGAATACGTCTTCAATGGCGGTTTGGTAGTAATGCGAATTGTGTTCTGCTTACAGACACAGCACAACGTAAATCTCAGTCGGCATGCTGTGTCAATGACGTAGTTGCAATGGCAGACAACTTGATTCTTAAGTTTTTTTTTGTGAAAGCTACACAAAGTGGGGTATTCAATTTAAATGTGTCCTATGACATGGTAACAGCTGATTATGTGCATAGGAAAATTTTAATATAAGAATATTGTTATATGTGCAAAATATCCTGCTCAAAAACGAAAAAAACACAATGTATACGGAAGTCATATCTAAATCTCAACCGAAACTTGGCACATGTCATTATATGCACATATCAATAAACTATGGTAAATTTCATGTTAATAGGACCCACGGATGGACTTTGATAAGAGCTATATCTTAGCTGAATATATCGACGCCTCCGAACCATAGTATGCTAAGTCTGAAAAGTGAGTTTTTCAGTAGAAGCTTTCAAAGTATGGAAGTTTCTTTAATCGTACGTGCCATGCTAAGTACATTTTTATACCCTTCACCACACTGTGGTACAGGGTATTATGTCTTTGTGCATATGTTTGTAACGGGCAAAAATAATCGAGATAGACCCATGGTTCCTTTTGAGAATATACATAGAATCACTTTCTAAGTCGATTTATGCATGTCCGTCCGTCTGTCCATGTTAAATTGTAAACAAAGTACAGGTCGCATTTATGATCCGAATTGGATGAAATTTGGCACAGCTCATTTGTTTGGCCCAAGGACGAACCCTATTGAAATTGGGAAAAATCGGTTCAGATTTAGATACAGCTCCCATATATATATTTAACCGATTTAATGTAAACGGTCCCTATATATATTTCGATTTGCAGGAAATTTGGTACAGCCTAATCATTTTGGTCTAGAATGATGTCTGCCAAGTTTCGGTCAAGATTTAGATATAGCTCCCATATATAGTTTCGTCCGATTTCATGTAAATGGTGCCCCAAAGTCCCTATATATCTTTCGATTTGCACGAAATTTGGCATAACGTATTGAATTAAGCCTAGAGTGTATAGAGAGAATATCGGTCCAGATTTAGATATAGCTCCCATATATAGTTTCGTCCGATTTCATGTAAATGGTGCCCCAAAGTCCCTATATATCCATAGATTTGCACGAAATTTAGCATAACGTACTTAATTGAGCCTAGAATGATGTCTGCCAAGTTTCATGGAAATCGGTCCTGATTTAGATATATCTCCCATATATAGTTTCGTCCGATTTCATGTAAATGGTGCCCCAAAGTCCCTATATATCTTTCGATGTGCACGAAATTTGGTACAGCCTAATAATTTAGGTCTAGAATGGTGTCTGCCAAGTTTCATGAAAATCGGTCCAGATTTAGATATAGCTCCCATATATAGTTTCGTCCGATTTCATGTAAATGGTGCCTCAAAGTCCCTATATATCCATCGATTTGCACGAAATTTAGCATAACGTACTTAATTGAGCCTAGAATGATGTCTGCCAAGTTTCATGAAAATCGGTCTTGATTTAGATATATCTCCCATATATAGTTTCGTCCGATTTCATGTAAATGGTGCCCCAAAGTCCTTATATATCTTTCGATTTGCATGAAATTTGGTACAGCCTAATCATTTAGGTCTAGAATGATGTCTGCCAAGTTTCGTGAAAATCGGTCCAGATTTGATTTTAAGAAATTGACGCACTATATATATTTTCGCCCGATTTCAAGTAAATTGGCCATCAAACTCCTCATGTTAGTCAGATCGACATCAAAGTTTGCACATCGTACAAAATTGAGCATAAAATTATATAGTTGCGTTTTCTAGAAGTACAGACATAGCCCAACGGATGACCTATTTATATTTGTTTGAAGTCGATTTACATACTTTATGGATAGATCTAGGTAGATTCACAATTATATAAATATCACATATTTTATTTCATCCAATTTCATGCTAATAGTCCTGTTTAATATACCCATAGTGGTATATTAAACAGGACTATTAGCTTACTGGTTGCTTATAACTTTGGCTTGGATTGGCCGATGATTACCAAAATTTCAGTGAATTTAAATTAAGGGCCGTAGTATCTAAAACGTAAAGAACTTTTAAGTCTGAGAAGTGAGTTTTTCAGTAGAAGCTTTCAAAGTATGGAAGTTTCTTTAATCGTACGTGCCATGCTAAGTACATTTTTGCTTATAGCTATGGCTTGGATTGGCCGATGATTACCAAAATTTCAGTGAATTTAAATTAAGGATCGTAGTATCTAAAAACGTAAAGAACTTTAAAACATGCTAAGTCGACTTAGCATACTATGATTCGGAGGCGTCGATATGTATTCTTAGAAGATAAAAAATTCCTTTGAGAAGAAATAATCTGTATAGGCGCATGTTTTGACCTATTCAAGTTTGTTAAAGTTATTTTGGGCACATTTTCCTATCGAATGCACTGCAATTTGGAATTCTTACATGTGAGTTCATGCCCTAAGCCTTCATATAAACATTTCTGACAGTTTCAGATGTTTTGATGGTTCTAGCCAAGCGATGTGGCTATCAATAGGTATTTCGGATTTCATAGAATTCTTATAATACTTCGTATAAATGGTCTGCCAAATTTTCGGTATGTAAGAATCCCTACAGATTTTGGTTATTTTTAATGTCCATATCATTGTGAATGGTATAAAATGGTTTTACATGCTACATACAATATACTCTAGATTAAAATAAAATGTCCGACAGTTCGAAATTGCCATAAAGATTGTATTATTTATACCCTACACAACTATGTTGTCAGGGTATTAAAACTTTGTGCAGCCCCAGCAAATACTGGTCCTAGCCCCACTTTAAATATACCGATCGTCATATATCGACTAGCTGAGTCAATCTAGACATGTTTTCCCATCCATCCATCAGGACACATTTATGGACCAATTGTCACGAAATTTTGCAGACCTCTATTGTTTTTGCGAATGATATGGAGCAACAACTTTATTTTTGTCTGTTTTTCGGGTCGCTCTAGAGGCCACAATTATGTCCCGAACAACAAAAACTTTGGCATGGAGAATGGGATCAGCCCAAAGAATAAACTTACCTGCTTATATTAAGATCGATTTTTTATCGGGTCAATTGGACCCTGGTTTTTGTGTGAAAAAATCCGGTATAACATAGACTGGAGAAGTTGATAGTATATCCAAGAGGAGTGGTTGACCTTTAAATTGATACAATTCTCGGATATGACTGTATGTACTCGGATAAGGGAGTTATACGAACATATTTAAGGTGGCCTAAGTATTCAAAGTGCCAATTTACAGCGAATTTGAATGAATAGCACGCTCAAGAATCTCACAATATCAAAATTTTGGCGTATCAGAAATAGGGAACCGACGTATTTCCAAGAGTCGGACTCGTGGTATAATTTGTGTGTCAAACATGATTAACACGAGTCTCACTCGTGGTCAGTGTTGTTATTTAGAAAAATTAATTGGGAATTGAAATTAATTTTTATTATTTTTCTTTTATAATAAAAACAAGTGAAACCAGTAAGGAAAGTAGTAAAGTCGAACTGGGCCGCTATGCCAAATATGGAAGCTATAGCTACATCTGCACCAATTTCAACAAAACAAAATTACGTCATTCAATGTCCCCTCTTGCTACATCGTTGGGAGCTATGTCTAAATCTGAACCGATTATCACGAAATTTTACACAAATCTTTCTAAACTTAATCCAGTACGCTATGCCAAATTTCGTGAAAATCGAAGGATATATAGGGACTTTGGTGCACCATTTACCTAAAATCTGACGAAAATATATATGGCCCCCCTCTGGCTACGTCGTTGGGAGCTATATCTAAATCTGAATCGATTTTCACGAATCTTAACACTCATCGACCTAGACTTAATTCAGTTCGATATGCCAAATTTTGTGAAAATCGAAGGATAAATAGGGACTTTGGTGCACTATTTACCCGAAATCAAACGAAAAAATATATGGGAGCTATATATAAAACTGAACCGATTTTCACGAACCTTAACACTCATTGTTAAGGACTTTATCGAGTACACTAAATTTCTTGCAAATCAAAGTTATATAAGAACTTTGGTACACCATTTACATAAAATCGGACAAAAAATATATTGGAGCTATATCTAAATCTGAACCGATATTCACGAAACTTAACACACATCGTTCATTCAGTACGCTATGCCAAATTTCGTGCAAATCGAAGGATCCTCAACCGATTTGAAAGGAAAAATTCTACTGTTCGAAACAAAAAAAGAATAATATAAATCCGTTATAAAGTAAAAAAAGTTATTCGCGTTTCAAATTCTACATTTACCGTTATAAAACTAATTTTCGAAGTGACACAGAAAAACCAAAGGTATTTTCGTGCTCCAGGGACTCCAACTAAACAGAATTGGTACATTAAAATAATTACAATTAACATAATTAATATAATTTTGTTGTTGTTTTGTAGCACAGTGTAATCATAAATACGAATTTCCAACAATTCCCACATACCCCAATCTTAATTCCAAATTTCAGGATTCTATTGGTTAACCTTTAATTCAAATTGTACCAAATTTAGTACACATTAGTACACTTTTTCAAAACACCCTACATCTCCCAATACAACACAACAACTTCACATGTCAAAATTCCAGCTCTATCGGTTTACCTAAATCCAAAATTGGTACCATTTAGTACACATTAGTGCGAATTTGAAAACTTTCTACACAGCCCAATCCCACACCCCCACATTAACTCTAAATCCAAATTTCAGCTGTATTGTATCACCCAAATTTTAAATTTTACAAAATTTAGTACACATTAGTAAGCATTTCCAGAACTTCCCACAAAGCTCAATCCTGCACACCATTAATATCAAAATTTCAGTATCCCAGCTCTATCCGTTCACCCAAAATTCAAATTGTACCAAATTTAGTACAATTGAGTACCTATAAGTACAAACTTCCATTACTACCTACATTATGCAATCCGATGAAAATCTTATTACTCAATTTCAGGATCCCATCTCTATTCGTTCACCCAAAATTCAAATTGTACCAAATTTAGTACACATAAGTATAAATTTCTAAAACTACATACATACCCCAATCCTACACTCCAACAGTAACCTTATTTCCAAAGTTCAAGGTTTCCAGCTCTATTGGTCCAACTAAAATTTAAATTGTATCAATTTAGTACAAATTAGTACGAATTTCCAAAACTTTCCACAAAGCCCAATCCTACACCCCAAATCCTGCGGTTCACCCAAATCCGCAGTTGGTACCGTGTAGTATTTAAATTACAAAAATTGTAAAAGTTCACAGTAGGACTTTCCAAAACTTCTTAAATAGCTCAATTCTACCCCAACAATGACCCCAACTCCAAATGTAAATAATCCACCTCTATCGGTTCACCCAAATCCAAATTTGGTACCATATAGTACACATTAGTACGAATTTTCAAAATTCCCTATATATCATAATCCTACACCCCGACAATGATCATAACTCCAAATTTCAGGATCGCAGCTCTATTAGTTCAACCAAATCCAAATTGTACCAATTATAGTACGATTTAGTACTTTTCGTACACATAAGTACTTCTCAACCTTAATTTGCATTCCAAATTTTTAGTTCAATCCATTCACATGCTACCAGATTTTGTCAAATTTAGTACATTTTAGTACTTTTCGGATACTTCTAGTGCGAATGTCCGAAAAACCCTTTGCTACATCTATTTTACACTCTATCAATGACCCTCAATCCAAATTTCAAAGTTCTAGCTGCATCGGTTCGCCAAATACAAATGGTATCATGGTATGATTTGTAACTTTCAATATATGTATTTGAAAGTTTTGAGAAGAAGAAAATAAATTGACAAAATGACGGCGGACATGATTGCCGATCACTGCAACATCCGAATCTCAAAAATCCTCTAAAACAGGGTATTCAACGTATATCCAATTTTTTTTATTCTTTTTCCCTTACTAAATCAATCCCATGATATACTAACGCACCCACACTGACCTACATCTAAAATTTTAAGTTCTAACTTCAGTATTTTCGTCGGGTTAGAAACATTCCGTACTTTCTTAGTAATGTAACAGGTACATTTTCAGTCGTCTCTTACCGGTTAGCATTTCCTTTATGCTCGACATTCAGCAGCATTAGGTTATTGTTCTATATGTACTTATATACATACAATATGTATGTACATATTTGAATTGTACTAACAATTCCTTTGCAGCAGGAAAAAGCATTACCATCTTTTTGTTTTAATGCTAACCTGCATTTATGTTGGAAACGGTCTTTTCCATGACTGACTTGTCGATAGTTGGGGTTTGTTAGTCTGCAAATTATATGTTCGGTTCTTGTATTTTTCGGGTTGATAGCATCTCTCTTCTACTCCACTTGGATTCACGTTGTCGGTAATGTATGTATGCATGCAAAAAACAAAAAAACATACAATTAAATGTTTTGTTTTGTATTCAACAATCTTCATCCGTTTGTCGGTCGTTCGGTTCGTCTGTCTGCCTTCCATCAAATCACAAGCAAACGTTAATGATGATGTTTCCAAAGATTTGTTAAAAAAGAAAGAAATTTTAAATTCCTTATTTACTACCATTTTAAGAAGTTTTATTTTTTTTTGAAAACCTTTTTTGTTGTTGTTCAAATATTCAGGTTTTGAATTTCATGTCGTTTTTTTGTTCAAAGCTTTTTGTGTTCTTCTTGTTGGCTGTGTGTTGATGGTTGGTAAGATGTTTTATGTATTTTAAGTTGTACCTCTCTCTTTCTGTAAATTGTTGTTGGCTATGTTGTGTGTGTGTGCGTGTGTTTGTGTTAAGGTTGTTAGACGAGGACTTCGTGATTTCAATGTGAACAAGGTCAGCTCATGGTGGTTGAAGGTTTAGTTTTTCGTGAGGGCAATGGTAGCTTTTATATCTCTTGGGTCTCTGCAAAGGTTGTTTAGTGCGCATGCCATCATATAATCAGGAAAAAAGGTTTTGTTTCTTCTTGCTGATTGTTAGGGGGTTTTTGTACTTTTTTAGTGTTGGAAAGTGTTCAATGAAACTTTAGTATGGCATTGTAAAGGAGGTTATAACGGTTTTTTGAATGTTTAAATTATTTGTGATTATATTTTGCAATTTCTTCAACACTTCAATATATATCCCAAAATAGAACTATATGTCTATTTAACCATGTTCATATGTATGTTGAAATTACAATAGATCTCCCAAATTTTAAGATAGAGCATTACTAGTAGCCTCATTCATTGCACAGTCCCATTCTTTTATACCCTTCACTACACTGTGGTACAGGGTGTTACGTCTTTGTGAATATGTTTGTAACAGGCAAAAGGAAACGAGATAGACACGAGGTTCCTTTTGCTTGTTACAAATATATTCACAAAGACGTAACACCTTGTACCACACTGTAGTGAAGGGTATAAAAGAATGGGACTGTACGGGTGTCTTTTGTGATGAAGTTGAACTAAATTAAATATGACATCTGTATTTATATATGCACCGACTTAAATCCGACTTACACATGTCTTCGCAACTTATACAAAATTATATTTCATTAGGTCAGATTTAGGGTCGTTTTTGTACAATGGATCAAAATGATATACATCTATTTAATACAAGCTGGACTAAATTCAGTACGCTGTGCGAAAACTAACAAGTAAAAAAGTGGTAAGTTCGGCCGGGCCGAACTTTGGATACCCTCCACCATAGATATACTGACAGGTACTAGAAATGAAAATACAGCGAACATACCAAAAAGTGGACCTATACCGACATTTCTAAAACGGGATTATGTAAACAAAAATAAAAAATTCAGAAATTTTTAATGGATAATTATACCCTCAGATTTATCGCTATTAACACGGCGAAAATGTGGCTAATCGAAATATTGATTCTAGAACCCATGCTTCTTTGGACCAAATCCGTTTCAAAAAATTTAGATTTCATCAAAACTTTGTCCATCTTATTATTTCTTCCAAACTTAATTCAAATTCGAAAATGGGGAATATCGGTCCACTTCTTCTGGAACCTCCATACAGGGGATAGGTCTAAATGCGGGTTATAGTTCATTATCGAACCTTACGTTCTACTTGTTTATCTCGATATCCTCCACAGGTGAAATGATTACATCAGAGACTTAGAACCAAACTCAAAACGCGGAACAAATCAGGTAACCATTTTAATATAAAAAAGGGGGTTATATGAGGACTACCCCAAAAAAATTGAGGGTACCCTTATATGGGGGCTATCGGAAAAAATTTGGGACCTATTAAGAACTCAAAATACTAATTCGGCGGAAAAATACAATCAAAATCCCCAAAATATTGAAAATTAGGAGGTACCGTTATATAGGGGCTACCAGAAAAAGTGGACCTATATTTATAATTTGTTGTGGAGACATTTAGTACCCAATAAGAATCCAATGTAGCAAATTTCAGCGAATTCGGTTGAAAAACGCGCTCAAGAACCCCAAAATACCGAAAATTGAGCGGTACCGTTATATGGGGGGTACCAGAAAAAATCGACCTATATTTATAATCTTTAGTAG
>NW_026878929.1:0-25385 GCF_032173495.1 Musca vetustissima
GGACGAAAAGGACACACAAGGAATCGAGTCCAAAGGATGAAATTCTCATTCGATTTCACTGAAGAAATGCAACCTCAAAAATGTACTCAAGATGTAGAAAAATCTCTACAGGTAATAGGGTTGCCTGTAAACCGAATTTTTACCTTTGGCAAATTTTTCCTTCTGGGGTTTTCATATACTCACCATGGTCTTTCAAACGCAATAAAAATTATTCACAATTCGTTCAAACAGAGTCGAAACTATGAACTTTTTATACCCTTCACCACACTGTGGTACAGGGTATTATTTCTTTGTGCATATGTTTGTAACAGGTAAAAGGAAACGAGATAGACACATTCTTCCTTTTGAAAATATGCACAGAATCACTTTCTAAGTCGATTTATGCATGTCCGTTCGTCTGTCCATGTTAAATTGTAAACAAAGTACAGGTCGCATTTTTGATTCGAATTGGATGAAATTTGCCACAGCTCATTTATTTGGCCCAAGGTCGAACTCATTGAAATTGATTTGGCTGAAATTTGGCACAGCTCATTTATTTGGCCCAAGGACGAACCCTATTGAAATTGGGAAAAATCGGTTCAGATTTAGATATAGCTCCCATATATATTTTTGTCCGATTTGAGGACTTTAGTCCCTGAAAATCATCCGATTTGCACGAATTTCGGTACAGCGTACTGAATTAAGTCTAAAATGATGTGTGCCAAATTTCGAGAAAATCGGATCAGATTTAGATATAGCTCCCATATATAGTTTCGTCCGATTTAAGGTAAATGTGGCACCAAAGTCCCTCTGTATCTTTCGATTTGCATGAAATTTGGCACAGAGTACTGAATTAGGTCCAGAATGATGTGTGCCAAGTTTCGAGAAAATCGGTTCAGATTTAGATATAGCTCCCATATATAGTTTCGGCCGATTTAAGGTAAATGTGGCACCAAAGTCCCTCTATATCTTTCGATTTGCATGAAATTTGGCACAGAGTACTGACTGAGGTCCAGAATGATGTGTGTCAAGTTTCGGGAAAATCGGTTCAGATTTAGATATAGCTCCCATATATAGTTTCCTCCGATTTAAGGTAAATGGGGCACCAAAGTCCCTCTATATCTTTCGATTTGCATGAAATTTGGCACAGAGTACTGAATTAGGTCCAGAATGATGTGTGCCAAGTTTCGAGAAAATCGGTTCAGATTTAGATATAGCTCCCATATATAGTTTCGTCCGATTTAAGGTAAATGGGGCACCAAAGTCCCTCTATATCTTTCGATTTGCATGAAATTTGGCAGAGAGTACTGAATTAGGTTCAGAATGATGTGTGCCAAACTTCGAGAAAATCGGTTCAGATTTAGATATAGCTCCCATATATAGTTTCCTCCGATTTAGGGTAAATGGTGCACCAAAGTCCCTGTATATCTTTCGATTTGCATGAAATTTGGCACAGAGTACTGACTGAGGTCCAGAATGATGTGTGTCAAGTTTCGAGAAAATCGGTTCAGATTTAGATATAGCTCCCATATATAGTTTCGTCCGATTTAAGGTAAATAGTTTCGGCCGATTTAAGGGTGGCACCAAAGTCCCTCTATATCTTTCGATTTGCATGAAATTTGGCACAGAGTACTGACTGAGGTCCAGAATGATGTGTGTCAAGTTTCGGGAAAATCGGTTCAGATTTAGATATAGCTCCCATATATAGTTTCCTCCGATTTAAGGTAAATGGGGCACCAAAGTCCCTCTATATCTTTCGATTTGCATGAAATTTGGCACAGAGTACTGAATTAGGTCCAGAATGATGTGTGCCAAGTTTCGAGAAAATCGGTTCAGATTTAGATATAGCTCCCATATATAGTTTCGTCCGATTTAAGGTAAATGGGGCACCAAAGTCCCTCTATATCTTTCGATTTGCATGAAATTTGGCAGAGAGTACTGAATTAGGTTCAGAATGATGTGTGCCAAACTTCGAGAAAATCGGTTCAGATTTAGATATAGCTCCCATATATAGTTTCCTCCGATTTAGGGTAAATGGTGCACCAAAGTCCCTGTATATCTTTCGATTTGCATGAAATTTGGCACAGAGTACTGACTGAGGTCCAGAATGATGTGTGTCAAGTTTCGAGAAAATCGATTCAGATTTAGATATAGCTCCCATATATAGTTTCGTCCGATTTAAGGTAAATGGGGCACCAAAGTCCCTGTATATCTTTCGATTTGCATGAAATTTGGCACAGAGTACTGACTGAGGTCCAGAATGATGTGTGTCATGTTTCGAGAAAATCGGTTCAGATTTAGATATAGCTCCCATATATAGTTTCGTCCGATTTAAGGTAAATGGGGCACCAAAGTCCCTCTATATCTTTCGATTTGCATGAAATTTGGCACAGAGTACTGAATTAGGTCCAGAATGATGTGTGCCAAGTTTCGAGAAAATCGGTTCAGATTTAGATATAGCTCCCATATATAGTTTCGTCCGATTTAAGGTAAATGGTGCACCAAAGTCTCTATATATCTTTCGATTTGCATGAAATTTGGCACAGAGTACTGACTGAGGTCCAGAATGATGTGTGTCAAGTTTCGAGAAAATCGATTCAGATTTAGATATAGCTCCCATATATAGTTTCGTCCGATTTAAGGTAAACGGGGCACCAAAGTCCCTGTATATCTTTCGATTTGCATGAAATTTGGCACAGAGTACTGACTGAGGTCCAGAATGATGTGTGTCAAGTTTCGAGAAAATCGGTTCAGATTTAGATATAGCTCCCATATATAGTTTCGTCCGATTTAAGGTAAATGGGGCACCAAAGTCCCTCTATATCTTTCGATTTGCATGAAATTTTTCACAGAGTACTGAATTAGGTCCAGAATGATGTGTGCCAAGTTTCGAGAAAATCGGTTCAGATTTAGATATAGCTCCCATATATAGTTTCGTCCGATTTAAGGTAAATGGTGCACCAAAGTCTCTATATATCTTTCGATTTGCACGAAATTTGGCATTGCGTAATGAATTAATGAATGTGTGTTTAGTTTCGTGAAAATCGGTCCAGATTTAGATATAGCTCCATATATATCGTCCGATATATATATATATATATATATATATATATATGGGAAATTACAAAATTCTTTTAAAATTCCATTAAAAAAATTTTGAAAAATTTTTTTGCGAGCACATTTATGATTTTTGGTACATATGTTGAGAAAAATATGCTGATTCGAAATCTGTTCGCGTTCACAAATTCGGATGCTGCGCACAAAAGTTATAGCGGTTTTAAATCTTTTATTTCAAATATAAATTACATGAATTCCTATTCGTTGTAATTCGCGAATTTCTTCACAAATGCTTAAACACCATTGTTTTCTTTGCATACTAGTCAAATCACACTGAAATACGGTTTAATAGTCGCGAAAAACAAATAGAAACATAAAGATATCGGAAAATAAAATAAATTAATTTTTGAATTAAAACAAATTTTTTTTGAATTTTCGATTTTTTTAGAATGGTTAAGAGGATACGGTTTTTCCTTAATCTTCTAAAATATACGTCGCTTTCTTCTGCAAATTATTTTAGATGATTGTTAAATATCGGCAGATTCATCTGATAAGAGTTTCGACGTCATTAATGGCTAAATAAAAGCTTGCAATTCGCGAATTAGTTGAAATCAGTTGATGCGCATGCGATTTTCGTATAAACCGAATCAATGTCTTTCAATAATTATTAATTTTTCGATGTTTAATTCAGCGGTCAAAGTGTGCCACTCGATGCACTTTACTATGCAAAAACCCTAAAAATGGCTAAAAATCACGCAACGTGCATACGATTTTTATGCGCATCCGATTTTAGTAATCTCCTATGAAAATACGCAAAAGGACACCTATTTTAAAAGGATCGGTTAAGAACCGCGGATGTGCCTCCACAATCAATTTTGGATAAAATACGCATATTTTTCGCGTATCGATGTAGTTTTGACCTATTTCCAGACAGATTCGCGAATCTGACAATACAAGCATAAATGCATGTAAAGTTAATTCGAAGAAAACCGCGATTATTTACGCGAATTTGTCAAAATAAGTTTTTGCAGTTTTTCCCACATTCAAGGTACCTATATCCGCCGTTTTATTGGACGGAATTCAACATGGATGGGCTCATTTAATCCGGCACGTAAAAAAACTAAAATCACGCGGGGTTCCACGGAATTTGAATGAACTTTCTTAATCTTAGACTCAAAAAATATGTTTTTTATAAAAATTTACGCACTAAATTTTCGTCTTTGGAACCCAATTGCAAAGAAGCTACAGTGAGCACATTCATGAGATATACACTAAACGAAGCAGAATCACGAGTTCTACGATTCTATAATTAGTATATTCTATTATCTGGATGCGCATCCTAATTATAAGAAAAATTCAAAAAACACCGAAAATCCGGCTTCAAAATGTCAGCATCCATTTTGGGTGGATGCAGTGATTATATCGAAAAATTATACATTAGAACCATATTGTCCATGGGGTATTCTGCAACTTAGTCACTGATCACATGTGCGTGCATTGTGTAGTTTAGCCACAAATCGGGAACGAACACAAAAAAACTCGTTGGCTTCAACACATTTTCACCCATTTTTTTCCATTACCACCATCACAGCTTCCACGCAACTTATTATTTATTACCAATATTTCAAGATTTTGACAAGAACACTTCATTTTATAGAATTGAATTTAAATTATATGCAATATGTTCATATTTCGCGAGTTATAACCTTGCAAACCTCAGCTTCAAGGAATTTAAAAGATTTTTGTAATTTCCCATATATATAATATATTTTCATAATTTTTTCCCTGGTCCTTTAAAAATTCGACGTCTTTTAGGTTTCATCTGTTTGATATACCGAAAGTGGTGAAGGGTATCATATAGTCGGCCCCGTACGACTTTACTGCTTTCCTTACTGGTTGTAAATCGAAAATACACAGGCTTTTCGGTGCACCATTTACATCAAATCGGACGAAAATATATATGGAGCTATATCCGAATTTGAACCGATTTCAACAGAACTTAACACACAACATTCTAGACTCAATTCAGTACGCTATGCTAAAATTCATCTAAATACCATAATGTAGTGAAGGATTTCATAATGCCAGGCCTTTTATCGATACATTGATCTGTATTGAACAATTTTTGCGATGTTGATCTCAATTTTATGAAAAAATACATGGTCCAATATTAAACATTTTTCGAAATTCCTATATCTTCGTAGAAAACACTACTAAAACTATTTTTAAACGGATGAGATGACAGCTACTTTATTTTAAAGTTCAGTCGAAGTATCTGAAAACGCTACCGACATTAAGGGAACCCCCCATTCTCGGGGTCAATTTTTTTTTTTTATTTAAGCCCCCCCCCCCCCCCCCCCCCCCCCCCCCCCCCATATTCTCGATTTTTTATTTTTAAGATTTTAAATGGGCTGGTTAATGAATACCAATACTTGTTAAGGTTTGTAACTTTGCACATATATATTTGAAGATTTCAAAAGGAAGAAAAATAATTTACGAAAAAATTTTGTTGTTGTTTTGTTGTTGTTTTTTGTGATCAAAGAAAAGTCCTTATTTTTGATGGCGGGCATGATAACTCCTCACTGGAACTTCGGAATCCGAAAATTCCAACGGTGTTGGAAAGAGTACATGTCTGGCTCTCGTATGAACTAGGATTATTGACCTCGCTCTAAAATTAACAAAATGGCGGACCTTTGAAAAAATATTTTTGGAAAATCGTCAATTTTTTACCAAAAACCAAGTTAAAAAATAAGGAAGATCTTAACCGATTGGCTTTATCCTAGTTCATTAGATAGCTATACACTCACAGAGAAACGTGTACAAATTTGAAATCGATTGGGTTATTAGTTTTTGAGTTATCGTGCCCGCCACTCGCAAAAAAATGTTTAGAGAAAAACGCGTTTAAAGTTTGAGAAGCCCTTCAGCCGTCACTTGATGCTGACACAATAAATCGGCTATATCTTCAAGAGTTCTTGAGATTTTAACTTGAAATTTTGTAGGGACATTCTTGAATTAGTGTAGATTGGAATTAAGTCAACAAAAATTTTGACCCCGAGAATGGGGGGGTCCCCTTAATTCGATTCTACTCTAATTCATGAATGTCTCTACAAAATTTCAAGTGAAAATCACAAGAACTCTTGAAGATTGAAGATTTATTGTGTCAGCATCAAGTGACTGCTAAAGGGCTTCTCAAACTTTAAAACGCGTTTTTCTCTTTTGCGAATGGCGGGCACGATAACTCAAAAACTAATAACCCAATCGATTTCAAATTTTTAGAAGTTTCTCTGTGAGTGTATAGCTATCGTATAAACTAGGTGAAGATCTTCCTTATTTTTTAACTTGGTTTTTGGTCAAAATTCGGCGATTTTTCAAAAATATTTTTTCAAAGGTCCGCCATTTTGTTAATTTTAGGGCGAAGTCAATAATCCTAGTTCATACGAGAGCCAGACATGTACTCCTTCTAACACCGTTGGAATTTTCGTATTCCGATGTTTCAGTGAGGAGTTATCATGCCCGCCATCAAAAATAAGGACTTTTCTTTAATTACAAAAAACAACAACAAAGCAATAACAACATTTTTTTGTAAATTATTTTTCTTCTTTTTTAAATCTTCAAATATATATGTGCAAAGTTACAAACCTTAACAAGCATTGGTATTGATTTACCAGCCCATTGAAAATCTTGAAAAATTGAAATCAAGAATGGGTGGGGTTCCCTTAAAGGGAAATATTGAAATCATCTTCATTGTGGATAAATAAATCCCTTCCACTTGAAATAATACATTTGTTGATAAAGTCTAAATTTAATTCAACCTATAACATCCTACTCAGATTCCACTGATTAACCTTATCATTAGTAATAGTATAAAAACTAATTAGAGCGTGAAAAAGTTTTTATTTTTTTTTTTCAAAAACAACGAAATGTAACATCCCATATAACCCAAATAAAGAACACACAAAATCGAACAATAAAAGAACGGATAAAAAAAGTTCGACAACATTTTCATCGCTATTTTAAACTTTTCCCTTTCATCATTGGGCAATTAACTCTTTTATCGTACTGTTTACGAAGACATCTAACGTGGTGGGTGGTTAACACGGCACCACTGAGAGGTTTTAACGATACCTCAACCTAAATAAATGTCAATACTTTGGGTTTCAACACATGATTGAGTAACCCCGTTTGTAAACCTGCAGTGTACGTAGCTATATATAAAGTGGTGAACTTTAGATTATATTTATATACTATGTCGAAGTATGTGTTTGCTCCGTGTGGGTGTTTGCTGAAGTGTCTAACAGTAATCTGGTCGATTGTAGACGTGATGGTGAACAACTGTTGAGTTATTTTTAAATGCTGTTACTTCCTATGCCAGAAAGGAGAAATTATAAGGAAACATGATATGGAATGAAAATATGTATACCCTTCACCATACTATGGTATACGGCCTTATGTCTATGTGCATATGTTTGTAAGATGTAAAAGGAAAGGGGATAGACTTATAGTAACAATAAGAATCTTAGGAACGCCCCTTGTAGAAGACCCAAAGTGGGAAAGATTCTCACAAGGTCGGTGCCCGATGTCTATACCCTCCGCTGGAGTGTCATTTCATTTGCAACACCTCGATATATCGGAATACAATGTACGACTATCCTTCTGTATGTTGCAATCAGGATGGAACACGCAATATTGAATATAGATCTTACAGATTGTTATTACTTCTGGGATGTTTGGTATTGAAAATATGTCATATCGGTCCAGGTTATCAATCTCCCTAAGAAAACATTATCACTTTCATTTTAAGTTTCTGTGAGGGATTTGGATGCATTTTTACATAGATGTGACTGTAATTTGGTATATTCTTATTGAAGACTCACAAACATATACACAGAAAATCATCAATTTTCTCATCGAAGTGGGTGCAGGTTGACATTCCGAAGCCTTGGAGTGTAAAACACATTTGTTCCGCCCCATTTTTATATTTTTATAACCTTTATCACACTGTGGTACAGGGTATTATGTCTTTGTGCATATGTTTGTAATAGGCAAAAGGAATCAAGATAGACCCATGGTTCCTTTTGTGAATATGCATAGATTGTCTTTCTGAGTCGATTTATGCATGTCCGTCCGTGTGTTTGCCTGACAATGTTAAATTGTAAACAAAGTGTAGGTCGCACTTATTATCCGAATGAAATAAAATTTGGCACATATCATTTATTTGCCCCAAGGACGAAACTTATTGAAATTGGTGAAAATCGGTTCGGTTCAGATTTATATATAGCCCCAGTATATATTTTCGTCCAATTTTAGTACATTTCTTTAATTCCTTCTCCAAATGATTTAACTTAGAATTTGATTTTAAGTAGCTACATATAAGCGCCACGTTTAATTTTAATACCCTTCACCACACTGTGGTACAGGGTATTATGTCTTTGTGCATATGTTTGTAACAGGCAAAAGGAAACGAGATAGACACATGGTTCCTTTTGAGAATATGCATAGAATCACTTTCTGAGTCGATTTATGCATGTCCGTCCGTCCGTCTGTCCGTCTGTAGATGTTAAATTGTAAACAAAGTACAGGTCGCATTTATAATCCGATTTGAATAAAATTTGGCACAAGTCACTTATTTAGCCCAAGGACGAACCCTATTGAAATTGGGAAAAGTCGGTTCAGATTTAGATATAGCTCCCATATATATTTTCGTCGGATTTAAGGTAAATGGGGCACCAAAGTCCCTCTATATCTTTCGATTTGCATGAAATTTAGTACAGAGTACTGAATTAGGTCCAGAATGATGTGTGCCAAGTTTCGAGAAAATCGGTTCAGATTTAACAATAGCTCCCATATATAGTTTCCTCCGATTTAAGGTAAATGGAGCAGCAAAGTCCCTGTATATCATTCGATTTGCATGAAATTCGTCACAGAGTACTGAATTAGGTACAGAATAATATGTGCCAAGTTTCGAGAAAATCGGTTCAGATTTAGATATAGCTTCCATATATAGTTTCGTCCGATTTAAGATAAATGGGTCACCAAAGTCCCTCTATATCATTCGATTTGCATGAAATTTGGCACAGAGTACTGAATTAGATCCAGAATGATGTGTGCCAAGTTTCGAGAAAATCGGTTCAGATTTAGATATAGCTCCCATATATAGTTTCGTCCGATTTAAGGTAAATGGTGTACCAAAGTTCCTATATACCTTTCGATTTGAATGAAGTTTGGCACAGCGTACTGAATTAAGTCTAGAATGATGTGTGCTAAGTTTCGCGAAAATCGGTCCAGATTTAGATATAGCTCCCGTATATATTTTCGTCCGATATAAGGTAAATGGGGCACCAAAGTCCCTATATATCTTTCGATTCGCACGAAATTTGACATAAAGTACTGAGTTAGGTCAAGAATGACGTGTGTTAAATTTCCAGATAATCGGTTCAGTATTAGATATAGTTTCCATATATATTTTCGTCTGATTTAATGTAAATCGTGCAGTGGTGCAAATCGAAAGAATCGAATTTGGCGTAGTGTATTGAAATAGATCTATCTGAAAATCGGTTTATTTTATATATAGCTCCCATATATATTTTCCTCCATATATTTGATGCAACTGGTGCACCAAAGTCAATGTATATCTTCGATTTGCACGAAATTTGGCATAGCGTCATGAATTAAGTCTATAATGATGTGTGTTAAGTTTTGTGAAAATCGGGTGTTCGTTTGATATTTGCTTAAAATTGATTTTCATAATTTTGTCCCATTTTAATAAGGAATCCTATATCTGACCAAAAATGGGTTACAGAATGACATGTTTATGGATCCAATTTCATATTAATGGTACTTCAGAAATGCGACGTCTGTTAGGATTCATCTGCTGAATATACCCAAAGTGGTGAAGTGTATTATATAGTTGGCCCAGTCCGACTTTACTACTTTCCTTACTGTTTGTATGTATGCCGAAGTTCCGAAAGTCTGTAATGTGGAACAATATATTTTCAGAGAATGAATACTCTGAACTAAAACACGGTCCGCATATAAAGAGCCTGCCCGGCTAAACGAATTTCGGCCAAATTTAACGACGTTTTTATGTGTTATCTTTCCATTCCATCATGTGACTTGCGACTATTGTCTTGTGACTATTTTATGAGAAACAACTGTATCCCTTGTGTGCTCTTCCTTTCTTATTCGCTTTCATTGATAAGGAAAAAACTAAAAGTAGACCCTCTACCCTCTTCTCAGCATACACATAACATATATTCGAAATCAAGCAGAACCAAATGTGTGACAACAGACAGAAGTTTCAACACAGCAAGTCATCATTAATGGTTTAATGTGGTATTGCCTGACACCGAAGTCAACACACAATGAAATTCAAGCAATGCTAAAAGGCCGAAAAGGGTCGTGTTTTGTTGGAAAAATATAAAAGAACCCAGAATAGATGGAGAAAAAGATGAAGAAACAACATGTTTACACTACAAAAGGAAGTCTTTTCATATTGTTTCGAATGGAATGCAGAAGGTCCAGGTCAATGATGAATGAATAAGAGATTGTTTTCTTTGAAAACGGTCACAAAAATATTAACACCTTTAATTGGACAACGTTAAATACACATGGATAAGACAACGGCGATAACTTTCTGTTACAACAACCAGCTATGTGAGACTATATGGTAATATTAACACTTCTTACAGTCATTTGGGTTAGCCTTTATATGGGGAATATATACAAATATTTGCCTGTACTGAAAATGGTCTGCTTAAGGTTTTCCATTTCAGATAAAGCAGAATACAATATTGTCCTTACCCCGGCATTATAATATATGTTGTTCATTTATACAATGGAACCTTTAATATCTGCAGCAATGGAATTTAAATTACCCAAAAACTTCAGATAACTAGTTCCAAACGTAATCAGCCATGACATCCTGTATTCCTTCTATCACAATTGTTAATAAATAAAATGGTTCTCCACCATGTGATGTGCATCCAAAATTCTTTAAAGCAATGTTGACCTATATATGAGAACTACTACAATGTCTTTGAGAAAAACTAATACTACATTATGTACTCTCAGTTTGAGATACAGGGTTATGAACTTGAACATATCGAAAATATAGCGGGACCTTTGTTTGGTGATTTTTGAAACAGACGGACCTATATAGAACACTTTCAGCGAAGAAAGGAAACTTTATAAGAGGAGGTACCAATATAAAATCCCCATTAAGCAGTTTCTTAATGGCTAGAATAGCCTGTATTTTCAGATCTAAGATCAAAATACTATGAGCAAATAACGTTGTGTTCAGATAGATTTCCCCGATTTAAAGTCATATTAAGGTTAATGATAATTCGGACCCAGAGCGAAGTGGAATATTAATTCACAAAAAAATTGACACAGGCTATACTGTTCAAAATTTCATCTCAATCAGACACCCAGGAGTTTGGTGCACCATTCACCTAAAATCGGAGTAAAATATATATGGGAGCAATATCTAACTTTGAACCGATTTCGACGAAAGTTGTTAGAGATTAATTTATATTAACTTCAATACGTTTTACAAAATGTGGTGTCAGTTGAATATTTAGTGCACCAATTACTTAAAAACTGCCGAAAATATATATGGGAGCTATATCTAAATCTGAACTGATTTTTACCAAACTTAGCACACATCATTCCAGACCCAATTCAGTACTCCCTGCAAAATTTCGTGAAAATCGAAAGTAGTGTATGGGCTTAAGTGCACCATATGTATAAAATCGGATACAAATAGATATGGGAGCTATATCTACATCTGAACCGATTTTTCCCAGCTTCAATAGGTTTCTTTCTTTATTTTGGGCATGCATAATTCGAATCAGAAAGCGATTCTATGCATATTCTCAAAAGGAACCCTGGGTCATTTCGTTTCCTTTTGCCTGTTTCAAACATATGCACAAAGACATAATACCCCGTACCACAGTGTAGTGAAGAGTGTACTAAGTCATGGGATTCTCTGGTGGTATTTAGAACACATGCCCTACATTGAACATTTTCTGAGAAGAAAGGAAATTTTCTTTTTCTGTTAGAGATTCGACCAAAAAGTAAAAATACAAAAGTGGAGGCCAGTCCTTTAGAACTTTATTTCCGAAATAAATTTCCGTCTAAATATATTCTATAAAATATGATACAGTAACACAGTTTTGGTCCGCTGGACGACATCCATAACATATTTAATTTTTCGATCAACTCGATATTTAAAACACATTAAAAATTTTGTCTAAAATATGACTTCAAAAATCTCTAAAAGTCGGACTTCGTCGACTATATGCAACCCTTCACCACTTTGGGTATATACAAGAGATGCTTCTAAGATGATTACTGTAAAGTACAGTACCGATTTAAAACTAGCGTAACAAAAGTCCTTCCTTAATAATATTGGTTGTGTATGCAGGTCACCACCAAACCAATTACAATACATGGACATTATTTTGGTATTTGTATACCTTACTGTAGTTTGTCACTTTTGGATTCTCGTTATTAGAATAAATACACTCTTTCACCTCTGCAGGTACTTCCTTATCAGGATTTTATTCAAATAGAATGTAGCTATGTCCAATCTGGTAATGAAGTGAACTAACAAATAATTTAGAAAACTTACATCGTCACCTCTTTGAGTTTTTGTAACCCAAACAGTTTGTAAGGCCAAGAAATATTCAAAGATTCACCTGTTTGTAATATGCCCTATAAAAGAATCCCGCCCGTTCTTATCTACATTGGAGGTTTTAGTATTGTTTCACTTGGGGTTGAAACGTTAATTTCAGGTAACTTTCAGTATACCTATGGTGGGGGTATAAGAAGTTTTTAAACATTTATATTATCCATCACTAATTTCGCATTGTTTAAATGTTGGAAAAACCCTATTCCCATAATTTCAATATCATTTTTCATGCTCTAGTTTTTAAATATTCACTTTAAACAAAAAATCACACAAATCATATTTGCATACATATCACTTTCATTTACCAAAGGAGTAGCACCGCCAACAACTACTGATATGTTTTCTTAATAGTTTCCACATGTTGTTGTAGTTGTAGTTGACATTATTACATTGGCATTTCTGTAACTTCATATACTGGCAATACCAGCATTTGCCTTTTAAAATGCTTACGGCTGTGTGCAACAACGCCGTCAAACATTTTGCATATTATCCGCCAGCAAAAAGTGACTGCCTGGTTGGCTGGCAACATTCCATAGTATCCTCTAAATGCATCCGCCTGTCAACGCTACAATGACACCGTCTGGTTTGCTGTTGTTGTGGTATTTGGTGACAATTGCCACTCTAGTGTACCACCTGGGGGCAAAGTGTCTGTCGGTTGGGCGGTTGGTGTATCTGTTAGAGTGAGGTTACAGCGTCTCTGACTGAAACCATGCCACTGGGTATTTGACAATGGCTTACAGCGTTGTTGTGCATAAACTTAATGTTGTTACTTTAAGGTACGAGCTGGTTTGCTGCCGTGCTGCTTTCCTGCATACTTTCTAGAGACATCACTTAATGGCGAAACATTATTTAAGTGTTTTAAGCATTTATGTAATTTTCCGCTCAGGTTTAATAAAGAAGGTTATGTGGATATGTATGACTAGGTGATTTGTATACAATTTAAGACAATAATAGAGCTGTTCTATTGTATAAGAAGCTCGAAATTTTTAAAGCAAAATTTAAAAATGAACAATGTGCAGATGTTTTTAACCAACAAAAGGAAACGACGTAGACCCATGGGTCCTTTTGAGAATATGCATATGCATGTCCGTCCGTCTGACCCTGTTAAATTGTATACAAAGTGTTGCTCGCATTTATTATCCCAATGAGATGACATTTGGCACAGATCATTTATTTGGCCCAGGGACGAACCCTATTGAAATTGGGAAAAATCGGTGCAGATGTAAATAAAGCTCCCATATATATTTTTGTCCGATTTTTAGCAAATGGTGTACCAAAGTGTCGATTTTAAGCGGATTGACACGAAAAAAGTAATAAAGTTGAACCGGGCTGACTATATGATGCCACCGCTTTGGTTATATTTGAAGGACCATTGACATCAAATTGGACAAACTTAAATATGTTATCTTTATCAATCCACATCATTTTGCAACTTATGCTAAATTTAATTTCATTGGGGCAGAGCCGTTTGTGTACAATTAGAGCCGTTTGTGTACAATGGGACAAACTTATGTAAAACGATTTAAAGTAAATTTGTAAACTGGTAAACGCTATTCGATATGCTGCAGCGCCGAACCCTGATCGAATTTTAATCTCACTATTTGGTGCAAAAGTAAAATTAAGTTGGTCGAAAATATATCCGATCTTTGTCTGGATCACACTAACGTCATTCTAGACGCAATTTGAGACATTGTGCAAATTTCGTCGAAACATTTCGTGTCAATCAGACACACATGCGCAGTTTAGTTTAGTATGGAGGGTATATTAATTTTGTCATTCCGTTTGTAACTTATCGAAATATTAATTTTTGATCAGGGCAAAATTCTAAAACGATCTAGCCATGCCCTTTTAGGGGTAGTTCCCATATAACCCCCTTTTTATAACCTCCACCATAGCATGGTGTTTTTCCGTTTGTAACTCATCGATATAATGATTCCCGACCATATAAAGTATATATATTCTTGATCAGCGTAAAGTTCTATGACGATATAGCCATGTTCGTCTGTCTGCCCGTCTGTCTGTTGTAATCACTCTAGCCTCCAAACGAATTGAGATAGATAACCAAAATTTTGCATAGAATCGCTTTTTGTCTGCAGGCATTTTTAAACCCCCATATAAGGGTACCGCTCAATATTCGATATTTTGGGATTCTTGAGCGCACTTTTCAACCGAATTCCCTGAAATTTGATACATTGGGCTATTTTTGCGTAGCAATAGTCTCCACTGAAAATTATAAATATCGGTCAAAGTTTTGAATGGAGAAGGGGATCGGGCCAAAGAATAAGCATGCCTGTTTTGATAAAGATCGGTCAATATATAGCGGGTCAAATCCTAGGTTTAAGCCTTAATCCGGATTAAGTGTCCCTTAATCCTGATTAAGGGTCCTTGACCCAGGTTTAAGGCTTAATCCGGATTAAGGCATAATCCGGATTAAGGGCCACTTGACCCCGGATTAAAGGCCATCATTTAACCCGAATTAAAGGTCATTGACCCCGAATCGATGGTAGACAAAGGGGAAGAGCTAGAATTCTGAAATTTTGGATGTGGTTCACTGATGGAAAGTTAGAAGGATGTAGATGCTCCATTTTGGAAATTCGTACTTATGTCTATGAAAAGTACTAAATTTGGTACTATCTGCATTAAGTTGAGCGTAAAGAGATTGAATACTTAAAAATAGGAATTAGGATAACTATTGGAGTACAGGATTGAGGTACTTATGTGTACTAAATGGTACTATGTTTGGTACAACTTGATTATGTGCAAACGGATAGGCTGGACTCCAGACTTAAGGAATTAAAATTACTGTTGGATTGAGGTAGTTTAGGCAATGCGTAATTTTGGGAACATAAAGTACTAAATTGTACTAAATAGTCATGGTCCGTTTTGGGAATATGCATAGAATCACTTTCTCCGAATATAGCACGATATATAGTTTCGTTCGATTTAAAGCAAATGGTGCATATATATATTATATATCTTATAGATTAAGGGTCCTTGACCCAGGATTAAGGCTTAATCCGGATTAAGGGTCATTGACCCCGGATTAAGGGACATTTAATCCGGATTAAGGGCCACTTAATCCGGATTAAGCTTTAAACCTGGGCCAAGGACCCTTAATCCGGATTAAGTGTCCCTTAATCCGGATTAAGTGGCCCTTAATCCGGATTATGCCTTAATCCGGGGTCAAGGACCCTTAATCCGGATTAAGGGACACTTAATACGGATTAAGGGACACTTAATCCGGATTAAGGGACACTTAATCCGGATTAAGGGACACTTAATCCGGATTAAGGGTCCTTGACCTAGGTTTAAGGCTTAATCCGGATTAAGTGGCCCTTAATCCGGATTAAATGTCCCTTAATCCGGATTAAGTGGCCCTTATTCCGGATTAAGCCTTAAACCTGGGTCAAGGACGCTTAATCCGGATTAAGTGGCCCTTAATCCGGATTAAATGTCCTTTAATCCGGATTAAGTGGCCCTTAATCCGGATTAAATGGCCCTTATTCCGGATTAAGCCTTAAAACTGGGTCAAGGACCCTTAATCCGGATTAAGTGTCCCTTAATCCGGATTAAGTGTCCCTTAATCTGGATTAAGTGTCCCTTAATCCGGATTAAGTGTCCATTAATCCGGATTAAGGGTCCTTGACCCAGGTTTAAGGCTTAATCCGGATAAAGGCATAATCCTGATTAAGGGCCACTTAATCCGGATTAAGGACCCTGACTTTTGTGTGAAAAATTACCAAATTTGTATTCTATGGCGTATATATTTACTCCTGAAGGACATAGAGCCGAGAAGTTGATAGCATGTTGGCCTTTAAATTGATACCAATTATATTGTCGTATGTAATCGGATGTGGGAGTTAAACGTAAATATTTACAGGTGCTTACGTATTCAGATATTATTTAATAAACCATTACCACACTAGAGGGCGGAAATATAGCGCTGATCGCATTGAAAATTTCCATGAGGATCCTGGTATGGTCAAGCACAACGCCTATAATTTGCGGTGATGATCAGATAATAATATTGGGTTGAAGTGGACCGAAAACTTAATTTTTTGTGTTTTTTCGAGTCGATCTATAGGCCACAATTGAAAGCCGAACATCACGGTGAGCCCACGGTGAAGGGAATCTGGATAAGCAATTAGAAGAGCTGTCCTGAATATTAGTAATATTAGTCGTTGTTGCCGATAGATGTATACTCTCAGGCTTTGGTTCGCGAATGTCTACGATATTACTACACACGAGTATAATTATTTGCTTTATATAAGGTTTATGTTATTATTGAATATTTGTTCTATATAAATATACGTTTGAATGTTTCTAGGGGAGGTACCAGAAGAAATGGACCGATGGGTCCTAACATCGGACTTGATCTCGAATTGATAAAAATATTACGATATGTAAAGTTTGGGCCAAATCGGACAATATTGGATTAAACAAAAAAATGAAAATTTGGATTTTTGTGGGGTGGTAGGTACTAGAGGAAATGTACCGATGAGTGCCACCATCCGACAAGAAACAGGTTTTGTAAAATATTAGGTTGTGCCAAGTTTTGTTTAAATCGGATGGTCTGTTCACATGATATCACAAAATTAATTTTCACCAAAATGTTGGCAATTATGTGTGGGAGGTACCAGATGGAATGGACCGATATACCCCATCTACGATATTGATTTAAGTTTGGAAGAAATATTACGACATGCCAAGTTTAGATGAAATCGGTTACTCTCTTCGAGAGTTATGGTGCGCACCAACCAACCTGACGGACAGAGAGATATTTGTAAATCAACTCTAAATAGGCTGAATCGGATTTGGTCAAAAAAACGTGGATCTTAAATCAATATTTCAACGAAGTACATTTTTGCCGTGCACTTTCGGATAGGCCGAGCTTTTTGTACCTTCCACAATGCAATGCCCTTGTTTCTAGGACCTATATGGGGACTATGGGAAAACCTGAAGCTGCATTGCAAATTATTTGCCAGAAATTTTGCTATCCTCTGAGAAAATGAATAGCAAATTACGATTGGGTAAATTCGAATACTGAATATGGAAGAAGACTTTTTTATGTGGGCTGAAAAATTAGAAAGTTCGCCATGACAGTTTTTTATATATTCAAAATTTCTTAAATCGAACGGTAAGTCAACATAACGAAAATGAAGCGGAATATCTGTATTTGCGTATTGTTAAAACATAGAGATCTATTGATAAAGAAAAATGGAAAATGTAAAGCCCATAATATATCGGGACCATTAATGCCTATAACCTTAGATTTTTTACCCTTCAAGAACTCGGGGTGCCAAATTGTGACTGTAATTTGACATTCCCAGGACGGGGCTGTCAAAACATAGACCCATATCAAACATTTTCTGTCAAAGATTTTTAATTTAATGTCAATTGGGCAGACTTGGGGTTTTTTATGAAATCAAAAACAATATGTAGGAGAACTATATGTAAATCTAGACCGATTTGAGGTAAATTTGGTTCGTGTCAATCGGTTTGCTGCATACAGCGCCCTGACCACAATATTAAATCGGAATAATATACTATTTCGATCCACTTGTTTATATCATTATGGGTCAACGCTTACAAAACATGAGGTCAAAGTCAAAATCTTTGTACCAACAATTGTGAATATTAACATAGTTGCACGTACGTTCTCCCCATTACTTTTTTTGCATAATCGAAATCAGCTTTCCCGAAACCATTATGTGTTATACTCATTTCATAAATCTACTATACTTATTATGGCCAAAAAAAAAAGATTTCTGGTTCATAGTGTGATTTCTAAAATTTCGTTTGGATATTTGGTGCACAATGTCAATATATAGAACCAGTAAGGAAAGTAGTAAAGTCGGACGGGCCGACTATATACTTATACCACTTTGGGTATATCCAACAGATGTAATCCTAACAGACGTTAGGAAATTAAACATGTCATTCTGCAACCTATACTAAATTTTGGTCAGATATAGAGTTGCTTCTTACAAAGGGACAAAAGTATGTAATTAAATTTAAAGCAAAAAATCGAAATCTAAACCGATTTCATCGAAACTTGTCACATGTTAGGTTATACTTATTTCAGTATGTTTGTTTTGCATTCGGCCACATTTTGAGTTCTTCATTTACTTATAAATCCAAATTTCGTGCAAATGGAAGAATATATATAGGGACTTTGGTCCACCATTTACCTTAAATCGGACGAAAATATATTTGGGAACTATATCTAAATCTGAACCGATTTTCACGAAATTTAACACACATCGTTCTAGGCTTAATTCAGTACTCTGTGCCAAATTTCGTGCAAATCGAAGGATATATAGGAACTTTGGTGCACTATTTACCTAAAATCGGACGAAAATACATTTGGGAACTATATCTAAATCTGAACCGATTTTCACGAAATTTAGAACACATCTTTCTAGACTTAATTCAGTACGTTATGCCAAATTTCGTGCAAATCGAAGGATATATAAATACTTTGGTGTACTATTTACCTAAAATCGGACGAAAATATATTTGGGAACTATATCTAAATCTGAACCGATTTTCACGAAATTTAACAAACATCGTTCTAGGCTTAATTCAGTACGCTGTGCCAAATGTCGTGTAAATCGAAGGACATGTAGGGACTTTGGTGCACAATTTACCTAAAATCGGACGAAAATATATATGGGGGCTATATCTAAATTTGAACCGATTTTCACGAAATTTTACACACATCTTTCTAGACTTAATTCCATGCGTTATGCTAAAATTCATGCAAATGGAAGGATATATGGGGACTTTGGTGCACTATTTACCTAAAATCGGACGAAAATATTTATGGGAGCTATATCTAAATCAGAACCGATTTTCACGAAATTTTACACACATCTTGCTTAACTTAATTCAATACGTTATGCCAAATTTCGTGCAAATCGGAGGATATATGGGGACTTTGGTGCACTATTTTACTAAAATCGGAGGGATCCCATATATAGCTATATCTAAATCTGGACCGATTTCTTCCAATATCAATAGGGTTCGTCCTTGGGCCAAATAAGTGAACTGTGCCAAATTTCATCCAAATCGGATCACAAAGGCGACATGTACTTTGTTAACAAAAATACATGGACGGACAGACAGACGGACGGACATACATAAATCGACTTAAAAAAGTGATTCTATGCATATTCTCAAAAGAAACAATATGTCTATCTCGTTTCCTTTTGCCTGTTACAAACATATGCACAAAGACATAGTACCCTGTACCACAGTGTGTTGAAGGGTATAACAAATCCTTTAGAAACTAGTTTCATGTTCCAATACATTAAAATTTCCACTTACAAGGATAAGGCTGTAAAATCTTTCAAAATACCGAAAATGAGGCCGTACCGTGAAATTGGGGCTATACCAAAATTAAGACTGATATATCTCGCTTGAAGTATCAAACCCATTGTATATGCAAAATGTTAAATATTTTTGCCGGTAAACGAATCTGATAAATTCTTATGTTTAATTCTCCATGAATCCCTTCCTCATTTCGATACCATTCATTGCTTTACATGTAAAGCGAACACATCACAACGAACGATGCAAAGCTGTTGTAACCAAAGGAATAAATTTTTATACGATACAATATTTAAGCGCGTTAAACCGCAAATTAATGTGGCATAAAATTAGGTTGGCTTCAAGTGTTGTTCAGACCAAAAATTACTGCATTGCAGTGATTCAGCTGTCCATGAGGACATTCAATTTGTTTTGGCATTTCGGTGTGTGTGTGTGAGTGTGTGCGAAAGACCGCCTGCGGGCACCATAAATTAAATGAAAACAAAACCTGTTTAAAGGTAGTTTAAAATAAAGCGTAACTTAATATTGTTAAATAGCTTGGCAATAAGGCAATTTAATTTTCCATTCTTTTTTCTGAAGAGTATAATTTTCATATTTATGTAAATTTTATTTGCAAAAATTAAATTAAATATTCTAAGCAGTACTTTTCAAGTAGCTAAGCTGGTAAATTGTTTGTTGTTATGAAATTGTGTTTTTATTGCCGTCAATTTTTGGACAAGTAGAATATAAACCAGTAAGGAAAGTAGTAAAGTCGGACTGGGCCGATTATATGATACCCTTCACCACTATATGTATATATGTATCCTAACAATTTCATGTCATGTCAACCTATGCTACATTTAATTTCAATCAGATTTAAGGAAATCGATTGATAGCAAACATGATACACGCGATTCGGTATGTCGCACTGTTAAAAATATAATCTCAATCAGACACCCGTTCGAAATATATATGGTACGTTGTGCAAAATTTCGTGCCAATCGGACAAACATTAGGAGTTTGGTGCACCATTTACATAAAATCTGGCAAAACTATATATGGGAGCTATATCTAAATCTGAACCGATTTTCACGAAATTCAGTACTCTATGCCACATTTCGTGCAAATCGGGAGATATATAGGGACTTTGGTGCACCATTTACATAAAATCGGACAAAACTATATATGGGAGCTATATCCAAATCTGAACCTATTTTCACGAAACTAAGCACATATTGTTCTGGACCTAATTCAGTAGTCTGTGTTAAATTTCGTGCAAATCGAGAGATATCTAGGGACTTTGGTGCCTATATCGGACGAAAATATATATGGGAGCCATATCTAAATCTGAACCGATTTTCACCAATTTCTATAGGGTTCGTCCTTGGGCCAAATAAGTGACTTGTGCCAAATTTCATCTAAATCTGCTACAAACATATACACCAAGACAATACCCTGTACCACAGTGTGGTGGAAGGTATAAAAAGAGTGTTATATGGGGACTACTCTTAAAAGGGAGCGAATATTATTAATTTTTGGGGGGAGGTTTGTTACCATATGCGACAAATTACAAAGAATTTGGTTGAAAAACGCGTTCAAGAACCCCAAAATACCGAAAATTGGGGGTACCCTTATATGGGGGCTACCCGAAAAAATGGATCTATATTTATAATTTATAGTGAAGAGATTTGCTACCTAATAAGAACTCGACGTACTAAATTACAGTCAAATCGGTCGAAAAATACGATCAGAACCCCAAAAATACCAAAAATTTGGGGGTACCGTTATATGGGCACTACCAGAAAAACTGGACCTATATTTATAATTTTAAGTGGAGTAATTTGGTACCCAATAATAACCCAATGTACAAAGTTTCAGAGAATTCAGTTATAAAACGAGCCCAAGAACCCCAAAATACCGAAAATTGGGGGTACCCTTATATGGGGGCTATTCGAAAAAATGGACCTATATTTATAACTTTTAGTAGGGAGATTTGCTACCCAATTAGAATTCAAATTACCAAATTTTAGCGAATTCAGTCAAAAAATGGGCTCAAGAACCTCAAAATACCGTAAATTGGGGGGTACCCTTATATGGGAGCTATGCCTAAACGTGGACCGATTCTCTCCAATTTCAATAGGGTTCGTCCTTGAGCCAATTAAGTGACCTGTGCCAATTTTCATCCAAATCGGATAAATGCGACCTGCACTTTGTTAACAAAAATACATGGACGGACGGACGGACGGACAGACGGACGGACATGCGTAAATCGACTTAGAAAGTGATTCTATGCATATTCTCAAAAGGAACCATGGGTCTATCTCGATTATTTTTGCCTGTTACATCCTAACAATTTCATGTCATGTCAACCTATGCTACATTTAATTTCAATCAGATTTAAGGAAATCGATTTATAGCAAACATGATACACGCGATTCAGTATGCCGCACTGTTAAAAATATAATCTCAATCAGACACCCGTTCGAAATATATATGGTACGTTGTGCAAAATGTCGTCTCAATCGGACAAACATTAGGAGTTTGGTGCACCATTTACATAAAATCTGGCAAAACTATATATGGGAGCTATATCTAAATCTGACCCGATTTTCTCCAAACTTAACACACATCATTCTAGGTTTAATTCAGTACTCTATGCCAAATCGAAAGATATATAGGGACTTTGGTGCACAATTTACATAAAATCGGACAAAACTATATATGTGAGCTATATCTAAATCTGAACCGATTTTCACCAAACTAAGCACACATTGTTCTGGACCTAATTCAGTAGTCTGTGTTAAATTTCGTGCAAATCGAGAGATATATAGGGACTTTGGTGCCTATATCGGACGAAAATATATATGGGAGCTATATATAAATCTGAACCGATTTTAACCAATTTCAATAGGGTTCGTCCTTGGGCCAAATAAGTGACTTGTGCCAAATTTCATCTAAATCTGCTGCAAACATATACACAAAGACAATACCCTGTACCACAGTGTGGTGGAGGGTTTAAAAATAGGGTTATATGGGGACTCCCCCAAAAGGGGAGCGAATATTAATACTTTTTGGGAGGGAGGTTTGTTACCATATACGACTACAAAAAACCAAATTACAAAGAATTTGGTTGAAAAACGCGTTCAAGAACCCCAAAATACCGAAAATTGGGGGGTACCCTTATATGGGAGCTACCCGAAAAAATGGACCTATATTTATAATTTATAGTGGAGAGATTTCCTACCTAATAAGAACTCGACGTACTAAATTACAGTCAATTCGATCGAAAAATACGATCAGAACCCCCAAAATACCAAACATTTGGGGGTACTGTTATATGGGGACTACCAGGAAAACTGGACCTATATTTATAATTTTTAGTGAAGTAATTTGGTACCCAATAATAACCCAATGTACAAAGTTTCAGAGAATTCAGTTATAAAACGAGCCCAAGAATCCCAAAATACCGAAAATTGAGGGGTACCCTTATATGGGGGCTATCCGAAAAAAATTGACCCATATTTATAATTTTTAGTACGGAGATTTGCTACCCAATAAAAACTCAATGTACCAAATTTCAGCGAATTCGGTAGAAAACTGCGATCAAAACCCCCAAAATATCGCAAATTTGGGGGTACCCTTATATGGGGGCTATCCGAAAATATGGACCCATATTTATAATTTTTAGTGGAGAGATTAGCTACCCAATAAGAACTCAAAGTAATAATATTTAGCGAATTCAGTAAAAAACGCGCTCAAGAACCTCAAAATACCGTAAAGTGGGGCGTACCCTTATATGGCAGCTATGCCTAAACTTGGACCGATTTTCTCAAATAGGGTTGGTCCTTGGGCCAATTAAGTGACCTGTGCTAAATTTTATCCAAATCGTATCATAAATGCGACCTGCACTTTGTTAACAAAAATACATGGACGGACAGACCGACGGACGGACATGCGTAAATCGACTCAGAAAATAATTCTATGCATATTCTCAAAAGAAACCATGGGTCTATCTCGATTATGTTTGCCTGTTACAAACATATGCACAAAGACATTATACCCTGTACCACAGTGTGGTGAAGTGTATAAAAAGTTCGACCAAACCAAATATTGCTAGTATTAACTAGTGAAAACGAAGTTAATTTCGGCAAGTCCAAACCCTCTAAATATTTAGCGATGATTATCAAAAAAATCGTTCTGAATTGTAGACCAGATCCCCTTCCACGTGTAAAATTATTGATGCTCGGCTGATAATTGTGGCCTCTAGTCAGACTAGAAAACCGATAAAAAAACAATAATTGTCGTCCTTGACCATAACCGGAACTTCACATTAAATTCCAGAGTTAAAATTGTCGTGGAATACGTAGAAATCTGTAAATATTTAAGTATAACTTGGAGTATATACATCAGTATAAATGGAAACAATTAAACGGTCAACAACTCCCTTTACATCTATTATCAACTCCTTCGGCCTATGTCATTCAGAAGTAAATATATACGCCATAGAATGCAAATTTAAAATTTTTTCACATAAAAAGCTAGGTCAATTTGACCCGCCAATAATTGACGGATTATCAAAAAAGAGTCATGCTTGTTCCTCCTATTGAAATTTCGTTGCATTCGGGTCGTAATTGTGGCCTCTGGGCAGTCTAGACAAAAAAAAGGTTTTGGTTCATTTCATCCCATAAATATTAACCGATCGGTTCCAAAACCGGTCGTACATGTAAAATTTCGTGACGCTTGGTCATAACTGTGGCCTATAGAGTGTTTACAAATTATAATGGACAGACGGACGGATACACATGGCTAGATCGACTCAGATGACGATCGATATACTAAAAAGTGGGTCTATGACTAGAGATGGTATTTACCTGGTAAATGCCCACCCAAATACACTGAGAGCTCTCTGGGCCAAATTACTGCCAATTTGTTTAAAAAAATATGACTAATGGATAAACAAATACCTTAAACAGGGAGGACCGGTTATATTGGGGATATATCAAAACATAGATCCAGAGACACCATTTGTCAGAAGTTGTTTTGATATAAAATCCTTTCCGTTTCTTAGATTCGTTTGGTTGTAACTCAACCAGTTTTCTGAAAAAAACTTTTTGGTGCATGCAATCAAAGAATCAATGTCGCAATTCTTAATAGTGCGTCTGCGTAATGCTATATGCGCTTTCAGTTTGGTTGTAACTCAACCAGTTTTCTCAAAATCAACTACCATATCAAGGTAAGAAAATCTCAGATTTTGCCTTCAAAATCTGAAATTTACCTACATACTGAAAAAACTTTTTGGTGCATGGAATCAAAGAATCAATGTCGCAATTCTTATTAGTGCGTCTGC
>NW_026878930.1:0-25906 GCF_032173495.1 Musca vetustissima
AGTGGTAACTGTGGTCGGATTTTTTTCCTATGGAAAAAAGTCACTCCCCAGTGGTAACTGTGGTCGGATTTTTTTCCTATGGAAAAAAGTCACTCCCCAGTGGTAACTGTGGTCGGATTTTTTTCCTATGGAAAAAAAGTCACTCCCCAGTGGTAACTGTGGTCGGATTTTTTTCCTATGGAAAAAAGTCACTCCCCAGGGGTAACTGTGGTCGGTCCTATGGAAAAAAGTCGGATTTTTTTCCTATGGAAAAAAGTCACTCCCCAGTGGTAACTGTGGTCGGATTTTTTTCCTATGGAAAAAAGTCACTCCCCAGTGGTAACTGTGGTCGGATTTTTTTCCTATGGAAAAAAGTCACTCCCCAGTGGTAACTGTGGTCGGATTTTTTTCCTATGGAAAAAAGTCACTCCCCAGTGGTAACTGTGGTCGGATTTTTTTCCTATGGAAAAAAGTCACTCCCCAGTGGTAACTGTGGTCGGATTTTTTTCCTATGGAAAAAAGTCACTCCCCAGTGGTAACTGTGGTCGGATTTTTTTCCTATGGAAAAAAGTCACTCCCCAGTGGTAACTGTGGTCGGATTTTTTTCCTATGGAAAAAAGTCACTCCCCAGTGGTAACTGTGGTCGGATTTTTTTCCTATGGAAAAAAGTCACTCCCCAGTGGTAACTGTGGTCGGATTTTTTTCCTATGGAAAAAAGTCACTCCCCAGTGGTAACTGTGGTCGGATTTTTTTCCTATGGAAAAAAGTCACTCCCCAGTGGTAACTGTGGTCGGATTTTTTTCCTATGGAAAAAAGTCACTCCCCAGTGGTAACTGTGGTCGGATTTTTTCTATGGGGAAAAAAGTCACTCCCCCCCAGTGGTAACTGTGGTCGGATTTTTTTTTTATCGGAAAAAGTCACTCCACAGTGGTAACTGTGGTCAGATTTTTTCCCTAAAGTCACTCCCCAGTGGTAACTGTGGTCGGATTTTTTTCCTATGGAAAAAAGTCACTCCCCAGTGGTAACTGTGGTCGGATTTTTTTCCTATGGAAAAAAGTCACTCCCCAGTGGTAACTGTGGTCGGATTTTTTTCCTATGGAAAAAAGTCACTCCCCAGTGGTAACTGTGGTCGGATTTTTTTCCTATGGAAAAAAGTCACTCCCCAGTGGTAACTGTGGTCGGATTTTTTTCCTATGGAAAAAAGTCACTCCCCAGTGGTAACTGTGGTCGGATTTTTTTCCTATGGAAAAAAGTCACTCCCCAGTGGTAACTGTGGTCGGATTTTTTTCCTATGGAAAAAAGTCACTCCCCAGTGGTAACTGTGGTCGGATTTTTTTCCTATGGAAAAAAGTCACTCCCCAGTGGTAACTGTGGTCGGATTTTTTTCCTATGGAAAAAAGTCACTCCCCAGTGGTAACTGTGGTCGGATTTTTTTCCAATGGAAAAAAGTCACTCCCCAGTGGTAACTGTGGTCGGATTTTTTTCCTATGGAAAAAAGTCACTCCCCAGTGGTAACTGTGGTCGGATTTTTTTCTTATGGAAAAAAGTCACTCCCTAGTGGTAACTGTGGTCGGATTTTTTTCCTATGGAAAAAGTAATTTTTTTTTATAGAAAAAAGTCACTTCCCAGTGGTTGGATTTTTTTCTATGGAAAAAAGTCACTTCCCAGTGGTCGGATTTTTTATTCTATGGAAAAAAAATCACTCCCCAGTGGTCGGATTTTTTTTTTTCTGTGGAAAAAAGTAGCTTCACACAGTGGTAACTGTGGTCGGGTTTTTTCTATGGGGAAAACAGTCACTCTCCAGTGGTAGGATTTTTTCCTATGGAAAAAGTCACTCCCCAGTGGTCGGATTTTTTTCTATGGGAAAAAATTCCCTCCCCAGTGGCAACTAAGATCGACTTCCCTAAAGGCAACTGTGGTCGCATTTTAATGTTATGTGGGAAAAGTCCCAATAAACGGATAATAAAGATCGATTTTTTTATGCAGGAAAAAAGTTGATTGATTTTTTTTTATTTCATTGTTCGTCCCGAATTACCGCTGCCCATAAACCAGCATGTCTTTAAAAGTTTATTGGCACCAATAAAAAATAACCCAATCACCCCGAAAAATGCCTTGCCACTCATAACTCACAATGAATGATTGTATGACACCTTTATGGACACAAATGACAGGAAGAACAGCATCGATTTTTTTCTCCTTCTTGCCAACAAAAATTCCACTTTTTTCTTGTTTTGCCAAGACCTCCCCCATTCCAACCTTAACTTATCTACCCTTTTTCCTTTACAACCGATAATATTGAACGACCAGGCAAACATAAATAAAAGAGCAGGAAAATAAAAGCACATTCAAAGATTATCACTGCCTGGGTAGGTACACTTCCCAGGCTTCGAACTAAAAAAAACAGACGAGGGAAACAGGAAAATATTAAAAGATAATAAACAATGGATGTTAGCTTGTGGAGGTGGATGGCTGGTACAAGGCCTTTCTCTCTCTAGTTTTTTGTTGTTCGAATTATACTCGAACCATCATTTTGGCAGTCGATAGAATATATAACCGGAAACCGGAAATAAAATACTGCCATTGCAGCATATAAACTTTATGAACGTGAGCACAATTTTTAATGTTTCCGATTTTCATTCGTCCTACCTCTCAACATTCACCCACAGTAATTTTGTGGTGGAGGAGAAGAGAGTGAAATAATACAACACCAAATGAGAACAAATAAACAAGGATAAAGGACCTGTATATTCATATTGCCCAACAACAAAAACACACACACAACAACAACAGCATTACAAAAAATGAAGTAGAGAAAAAACATAATCCCATTTAAGGCAATAAAATTCTTCAATTGTGTTAAAATTGTATAATAACAAACACCAATAACAAAGGACACACTCACACAAAGACACTCACACAAAGAGCATCATCGTCATCATCCACATATATGTATGGATGGATATACATCCATACATAAATAAACAACATGCATACCTTTAATATTTATAAATATTCATACAATATTACCACACACGAACCTGCACCATCCCACATCGCATCCATACCCTCACCCTTCCTACTCGATGATGAGGACAATGAACATCATCAACGATGAACATCCTCTGCACAGCCACAGACATCAATGAAACTGCTGAAATTCGTACACATGTAGTCAGTCAGTCCCTGTACTCAAAAAAAAAAACAAATTCCATCGTCGACAATCATGTACATTTGTACAGTTGTAAAATAATTTTTCCCATTTTTTGCATATCAAAGGCATGCCCTACACTACCCTCTCTCTTTTAATAATTTGGTCTATGGAAATTTTTCTCACATGAAATTTATCTCACATTTGTGTGATGAGGCACCCCAATATCCATACCTTGTTCATACAACAACGTGTCTCTGCCATCGATAGCAATGCTGACACACACACACATCCATAGCCTCTCCTTCATCCAACCAACCAACCTGAAGGTAGTTTGACATGGTAAGCTTGGAGTGCCAATAATAACAACAGCACAACCAACAACAACACCAACAAATATTTAAGCAGGAACAGCATTTTACACCACAACTACAACAATAATAACACAAAAACAACAAAAAAGAACTGTAATATAATAATAAAAAAATCCATATAAAATACGACATAAAAATAGCCTTTGTTCTTCCATCATTTATGACAACCATCGTAGTCGATGCCAATGGAATATTTATTTTTATTTAAACAAAAATTTAAATTGTGGAGAAAATTCTGTTACAAGAAAAGAGTACAAAATAAAAAATATATATGAAATGTTACAACGCAGTTCATCTTTTGTTTGAGAATAATAAAATACGGAGTGCGTTGAATTTGAGATAACAAGATGTGTACCGATTTTTTTACTAAAGATCTTCAGGGTTGTTTTCAATACCGAATTAAATTGAATATTTGTATACCCTTTCTTTCTTTTAAATGTAACATGTCTATTGAAAATTCTCCGACCTTTTGCGTCAATTACAACTCTAGAATTACAAGAGTATCCCTAACCTCCAATACACAGGTGTATATGTGAGGCTCAATTTATATCGTTGGGAAAAAATCACTTTTCTTTGTGGAAGAATTAACTCCTAACTGAAGTCGAATTTTTTGAACAAAACAAAAATATTCCCCTGTGGTGACTGAGGTCGTAATTATTTCTTCCTTTGGTCGGAAAATTTTCACTCTCCACAAGAAATCGATTTTTTCTATGGGGAAAAATTTACTTTCCAGTAGTATCTGCTGGCGTATTTTCTTCTATGGGAAAAAAGTAGAAAAACTGCACTCCCCAGTGGAAACTGATGTAGGAATTTTTCCTATGGACCCTATTCACTCCCTAGTGTTAATTGAGTTTGGAGTTTTTTTTTTATTTTAGGGAAAAATTCACTCCCCAGTTGTAGCTCAGGACGTATTTTTTCTGTAGAAAATTTAGTGACTCATAACTCACAATGCAAGATATTATGGACAAATATCACAGAAAAAATGACACACAAAAGTCACTCCCCAGTGGTAACTGTGGTCCGATTTTTTCTAAGGGAAAAAAGGCACTCCCCAGAGGTAACAATGGTCGGAGATTTTTGTCTATAGGAAAAAAGTCACTCGCCGGAAAAAAAAATCCCAGTCCCACTCTACTGATAATTAAGACCGATTTTTTATGGAGGAAAATAGTTGATTGTTTTTTTTTATTTTATCGTTCGTCCCGAATTATCATAAACCAGCTAGCATATAAAAGTTTATTGGCTTCAATAAAAAAATAAGCCAATCACCTTCAAAAATGCCTTGCCATTCATAACTCACAATGCTTGATTGTATGACACCTTTATGGACACATATCATAGGAAAAATGGCATAGATTTTTTTTTGTTTTTGTTCTTGTCACTACCATATTGGTGACGGATTTTTTTTGTATTGAAAAGGTCCACCAAAACGATACCGAAGGGGGAAATGTCTTAGGACGAGTTTTATGTATAAAAAAAGTTGCGTTCAGTAGACCTCCTATGAAAAAACAGCGATTTTTGTTTCCAAGGGGTAATTGAGGTCGGGTTTTTTCATTCCACTGATAACTGAGGTCGGAAAAAAATAACTCCCAAGAGGTAAGTCAGAGTTTTGTCTATGAGAATAATACACTTCCTAATGGCATCTTACTCCAATTTTTTAAGACGAGAAACAAATAATACTTAGTAGGGTAGGGTTTATGATATTTTCTAAAGAGATGAATCATTTCAGAGTGGTAACTGAATTTGTTTTCTATGGTTAAACATCCCACCCAGTGATAACTAAGGTCGGAAAAAATACTCCCCAGACACTCCTAAAAGAAATTGAAGTCGGGGTTCTTCTATAGGAAAAATTCGCTTCCCAGTGGTGATGCATTTAATTCAAATTTCATATTCGAAAACAATTCTATGAGAATAATACACTTCCTAATGGCATCTTACTCCAATTTTTTAAGACGAGAAACAAATAATACTTAGTAGGGTAGGGTTTATGATATTTTCTAAAGAGATGAATCATTTCAGAGTGGTAACTGAATTTGTTTTCTATGGTTAAACATCCCACCCAGTGATAACTAAGGTCGGAAAAAATACTCCCCAGACACTCCTAAAAGAAATTGAAGTCGGGGTTCTTCTATAGGAAAAATTCGCTTCCCAGTGGTGATGCATTTAATTCAAATTTCATATTCGAAAACAATTAGACCCTATTAAGGAAAGATTTAGGATTTTTCAATGGAAAAAATCACTCTCCTGAAGTCGCTGCTTCTTTTTTGTTTATGGAAAAAAATTCACAGCGGTAAATGAAGTGGAAGTTTTTTAGGGTAAAAATTCAATCCCCTGTGATAACTGACGTATTTTTTTTTCTGCAGAAAGTTCATTGGTTCGATAAAGAAAAGCCTCTTTCAAAAATATCTTTTTATTCATAACTCATGGACACATATCGCAGAAAAAATGGCTTAGATTTTTTTGTTCTTGCCAATAAACATTCCAGCAATAACCAAATGGTAAAAGCTTTTTTGTGGTTAAAAAAGACCTTCCCATAATATATTGAGGGAAAATCTGCTTTAGGTCGATTTTATGTGGGAAGTAGTTTGTAGACCTCCAATGGAATTGCAAAGATTTTTCTTCACAGGAGGTAAATCACATCCATTAATACCTGAGTTCGAAAAAAATTACTCCTAAGAGATACTGAAGTCGAAGTGTTTGTATATGGGAAAAATTCACTTCCTAATGGTTCCTTATGTCGATCTTGTTATGAGGAAAAACAAATAGTCCCCAGTATGGTAGGATTTAGGATATTTCAATTTCCTCCTAGGAAAAAACATTCCGCATTGAGGTAATTTTTTTCATTGTGCAAAGTTAAAGGTTGAAGTAAAGTTTTTTCTAAAAATACCATGATAACTGAGGTCATAAGAAAAATACTTCCCAGGCACACCCAAAAGGTATTGAAGTCGAATTTTTCTATAGCGGAAAGTCACATCCATGTGGTGCTAAAGACCGACTACCAAATGTGAGTACAATTAGTCCCCGAAATAATTTTTATAATATTTTCTATGGAAATCAGGCATTTCAGAGTGGTAACAGAAGTCAGACGTAGTTTGCAGTTATTTGTGTGTTAAGAGTCACTCCCAAGAGGCCGAAGTTTTTTTCTTTAGGAAAAAGTCACTTCTCAGTGATGCTTCCGGTCAAATTTCATGTTCGAAACAATTAGACCCCAATATGAAAAGATTTCAATGGGAAATAAGATATTCCATATTCCATGTTGCCAGGATATCATAGCTTTGTGCAGCCCCAAAAGTAATGCCGCGAAATATTGGTCCTAGACCACCCTTTAAGTATAACGATCGTCATATCTCGACTAGCTGAGTCGATCTAGACATGTGTGTCCGTCCGTCCGTCTGTTCATTATAATTTGTAAACACGATGAAGGCCAAAGTTATGGATCAATCTTCACGAAATTTTGCATGTAGAATGGATTCTGACCAATGAAGACCCCTATTGTTTTTGGTAAATATCGGTTAATATTTAGGGAATGAAATGGACCAAAAATTTATTTTTGTCTGATTTTCTGGTCACTCTAAAGGTCTAAATTATGGCCTAAACACCGCGAATTTTTTACATGGATCGGGCCAAAGAATAAGCATGCCTGTTTTGATAAAAATCAGTCCTAAATATTGACCGATCTTTATCTAAACAGGCATGCTTATTCTTGGCCCGATCCATGTAAAAAATTTGCGGTGTTTGGGCCATAGTTGAGGCCTCTGGGTCAAATAGACCCTGACTTATGTGTGAAAAATTACAAAATTTGTATTCTATAGCGTGTATATTTACGCCTGAAGGACATAGACCTGAGAAGTTGATAGTATATCCAAGAGGAGTGGTTGACCTTTAAATTGATAACAATTATATTGTCGTATGTATTCAGATGTAGTTACCCATTACCACACTAGAGGGCAGAAATATATTTTGAAATTTTCCATGAGTATCCAGGTTTGATGAAGGACAAGCCTATAATTATCGGTGATGATCAGATAATAATTTTGGGATGAACTGGATCGAAAACTTAATTTTTTGTGTTTTTTTCGAGAAGATCTATAAGCCACAATTGAAAGCCGAACATCACAACACAACCCACAGTGAAGGGAATCTGACCAAGTAATTAGAAGGGCTGTACTGTCTGTATATTAGTAATATTTGTTAAGCTCTAGTCGGTCAGGAGGGTGCAAATATCGCGAAATATTGCCCAAGCTCAGAATATAGAACAACAGAAAGTTAGATTTTCGTGGAAGTTGTGTGGGGCATCTTATGGTCGGTCCCGTCCGACTATACTGCTCCACTGGGTTTTATCTGCGAAAAGTCTCCAATTAACTGATATAATTTTTTCGTTCCCCAATGGCAAATGATTTATTTTTCTATTGCGAAAAAATTACTCCTCAGTAGTACGTGGTTTTACTCCTCAGGTCCGAAGTTTTCCACACGCTTCAAGTTCGGTAAGATCTGATAGTTCACTTTTTTCTTCTTCTACTATGGCATGGTGCATGATGAATTCTTGCTACAAAGACGTACGTCCACGAAGGATTATTACTTGGAAATTGAAAAATTCCTATTGGGTATGAAAGACCTTGGTGAGTATACGAAACCCCCAAAAGGAAAAAAAAATGCCAGATTCATATCTTGATTTGTAGCTATTGAATGTATTTTGTGATTTTGTGATATGATGAAGAATTTTGCCTATAAAATGTTAGCTGGGGTTCTCAAAGACGAGAATTAGATATTTAAACACTTTCAATGATAATTTCTTACCAAGGTCTTCCCAATAGGAATTTTTTCATCGCCCAGACCATGATCTCGATTTTGTCTCAGAGCGACTCAATTCGCTTTATAAAAGAATTGTTAACAATGTGACACTTTGTTGGAGAAACCAGTGTATAATGATAGGGTCCATCGAGTGGAATCGAAATTCCATTTCGATAGAAGTTCGACGCTCGGGACATAACAATTTGTGCATTTAACATTTTTGTTGGCATCTGTTTTTTTTTAATTTTTTAATAGGTCAATTCGAATATTTTCCAATGTCTCGCGAATATCATAAAAAATAGTTTGCAATTGTTAATTGAATAAATGTTCTTCCAAGCGTATACGTAATTTATTTATAGGCTACTTCAATTAATATTAATTATACGCAGGATGAAACAAAGAATCAAACATATACAAATATATTGTATAGATATTTACCTGTTATTATTATAACATACTAATGTTAAATAATTTAGACTTTAAATTGAAAGACGTGAAAAATAATATTGCTCTCTTATAACGAAAGATAGCAACACAAATCCTTTGGGGCGATAAAACTAACACTTACACTACATACTTCTTACAGGCTTCGTCATTATAGATTGGTTAACGCCCAAATATGCCAAAGTATAAACTGCTGCTAAGTGCTCAATTCATGTATTTTCGCTATAAAGTAATCCAATAAAATTCAAAAAACCTGAACGCCCTACTCATTTTGTGGACAAACAAACCCTTTTTCGTTGTCTATTTAAAGAGTTCTTCAAATAACGTTTCTCGTTTCGTTAAAATTCCATCAGGAAACCCTCAAAAATTTAACTCAATCCAATTTATTTATTTGCCAAAAAGAAAGAAGAAAACATGGGGTTGTTCACTCTCCACATGAAGAAAACAAACAACAACGACGAGAATGAACCCTCACGGCAGATATAACGCCAACAAAAGACGCTACCCCACTTCCTCCCTCCCCCAGGCCGCCTTTGTTTGTTTACATTTGAAATGGCACAAAAATTCATTTATGCCACAGTTCAACATTTTTTTGGCTCTGCTGCTCCTTTTTCACATGTCAGATGAAAAACAACGACAACGGCAATGACAACAACAAAAACGACAGAAAATGAAAGGAGGAAAACCGACTTGGGTACAAAGCAACTGCAGATTTCCATGGATTTTGTGGTGTTGCTGCTGGATGACTGGCTGGCTGCACACCAAAACAAGGCAAAGGGATAACAAAGAACATTGTAGGTCAGTGTACAGACAACAAGACGAGGTCGTTGAAGAAAAACAAAAAAAAAAAACACACACACGTATACATACATATAAGAAGGAACACCGGGAATTCTTACGGAAACTGTGATAACGTTTCATCTTCTGTGTGTTTTTGGGCTTAAATTTATGAATTGTTGTACATATGAATTTGGGAATTTTAATAAATAAATTTTTAAAGAGTTCCTGTCCGTTTTTAGAAATCCACGCATAGGGGATGATTGGCTTTAACATGCCGAAGCCCAGACTTATCTTGGTCCCGCTTTCATCTCAGTTGTGGACACTGAACTGTCACCTGGGGTAGCTATTTTCATCACCCGATGAAATAGTGAACTAATATGTGCCGTGAACTAGTGAACTAATATGTGCTATAAAAAATGGTTTGAGGCTTCGGGTTAGTTGCCCACACTCGGAAAACCGAACCTACTATGAAAAAGCATAGAAAAGGACAACCAAACCCCCCTAACGTATAAAGGAGCACGATCTGCGAATTTGCACTTGGAATGTGCGCACGTTGTACAGAACAGGCGCAGTGTTCGCTTTGGCGGATGTACTCAAGAAGTACAAAGCCGATATTATTGCCCTACAGGAAATGCGATGGAAAGGGACTGGCGTAAGTAAATCAGATGATTACGCCATGAATTATAGTTGCCATGAAACGAGACGTGAATTTGGCTGCGGATTTATGGTTAATAGGAGAATAAAAGACCTCGTCTCCAGATTCACTCCAGTAAATGAGCGAATTGCTATAATCCGTATAAAAGCGAAGTTCTTCTATATCAGTCTCATTTGCGCCCATGCTCCGACCGAAGATAAAGATGAACAGACCAAAGACATATTTTATGACCGTTTCCCTGACCATGACATTAAAATTCTGCTAGGAGATTTTAATACAAAAATCGGAAGGGAAAATATCTTTGGCCCCACCGTTGGGAAATTCAGCCTCTATGAAGAAACATCAGACAACGGCATGAGGTTGATTGACTTCGAGGCTGCAAAAAACATGGTAGTTAGCAGAACCAGATTCAAGCATCTCCATATACACAAGGCCACTTGGATTTCTCCCGATCAAACAACGAGAAATCAAATCGATCACGTTGTGATAGACGGAAGGCATTCATCCAGTGTTTTAGACGTCCTATAGATCCGGGGAGCGAATATCGATTCGGAACATTACCTTGTGGCAGCCAAGGTACGCACCCATCTTAATGTAGCAGCAAAGGTGCGATCTAACACAACATGGACACTCTACGTCGAAAAACTGCAAACACAAAATATAGCAGAATCTGCACTTGGAATGTGCACACGTTGTGCAGAACAGGCGCAGTGTTCGCTTTGGCAGATGTACTCAAGAAGTACAAAGCCGATATTATTGCCTTACAGGAAATGTGATGGAAAGGGACTGACGTAAGTAAATCAGATGATTACGCCCTGTACTATAGTTGCCATGAAACGAGACGTGAATTTGGTTGCGGATTTGTGGCTAATAGGAGAATAAAGGACCTGGTCTCAAGATTCACTCCAGTAGATGAGAGAATTGCTATAATCCGTATAAAAGTGATGTTCTTCTACATCAGTCTCATTTGCGCACATGCTCCGACCGAAGATAAAGACGAACCGACCAACGACATATTTTACGAGCACCTAGAAACAGCATATGGGCGTTGCCTGGCCATGACATTAAAATTCTGCTAGCAGATTTTAATGCAAAAATTGGAAGGGGAAATATTTTTGGCCCCACCGTCGGAGAATTCAACCTCCATGAAGAAACATCAGACAACAGCATGAGGTCGATTGACTTCGCGGCAGCAAAAACATGGTAGTTCAAGCATCTCGATAAACACAAGGTCACTTGGATTTCTCCCGATCGAACAACGAGAAATCAAATCGATCATGTTGTGATAGACGAAAGGCATCCTTCATCCAGTGTTTTGGACGTCCTATCGATCCGGGGAGCGAATATCGATTCGGAACATTAACTTGTGGCAGCCAAGTTACGCACCCGTCTTAATGTAGCAGCAAAGGTGCGATCTAATGTAACACGGAAATTTGACGTCGAAAAGCTGCAAACACAGCAGATAGCAGAAGCCTACTCCGCTCAACTTACCCAACTGCTTGACGAAAGCACCGTTGCAGAGAATTGCCCACTCCCTTCAAACTGCAGCAAAAGCAACATTATGGTTCCAAAGACCACCATCAAGAAATTCGTGGTACGATCAGGAGCATCGTAATGCTACTGATATGAAAAAAGCAGCTTATAGGGCACAGCAGCCCAGTAGCAACACGTAATGCGAACTGAGAATTATCGAGAGAAGAGGAAAGAAGAGAAACGTATTTTCAGAAAAAAGAAGAAAGAAGAAGAAAAACGTGAGCACATCGAGACGTACAGGAGTCAGAATGAAGTCCGAAAATTCTACCAACGGGTAAAACACCAAACCGAAGGCTTTGGTGCAGGCACATCCTCCTGTAGAGATGAAGAAAGAAACCTGGTGACAGATACATACAGAGTGTTGAGGATCTGGAAGGAGCATTTTGCAAAACTTCTGGTATCAAATAGTAGCGGTGAAGAGGATACCCCACAACCAATAAGAGATTATGGTGTATATTGTATACCACCTAGCCAAGATGAAGCCAGAAGAGCAATAAATCGACTGAAGAATAATAAATCAGCAGGTGCCGATGGGTTAGAAGCCGAACTATTCAAGACTGGTGGTCAGATGCTGTTAAGGAGAATGCACCAGCTGATTAGTACAATTTGGCCAGAAGAAAGCATGCCCAATGATTGGAACCTCAGCAACCTGTGTCCGGTGCACAAAAAAGGAGACAAAACGATATATGCCAACTATAGAGGAATAAGTCTCCTTCCCATCGCATATAAAGTGCCATCCAGCGTACTGTGTGAACGACTGAAGCCAATAGTCAATGACATTATTGGACCATACCAATGCGGCTTCAGACCTGGCAAATACACCATTGACCAGATTTTCACTCTGCGCCAAATCCTGGAAAAGACGCACGAAAAACACATCGACACATACCACCTATTCGTCGACTATAAAGCCGCATTCCGTTCAGAGTTGTATAAAACCAGTTCTGCGTTTGGCATTCCTGCAAAATTAATTCGGCTATGCAGGATAACTTTAACTGGCACAAGATCAGCAGTTAAAGTCGGAAAGGACCTCTCGGAGCCCTTAATACCGAACGAGGATTTAGACAAGGTGATAGTTTGTCGTGTGACCTTTTTAACATCCTGCTGGAAAAGGTCATACGAGACGCATATGTTAACAGAAATGTCACTCAGTACACCAAACAACACCAATTACTCGCCTACACCGATGACATCTACATTATGGGTCGAATATTGAGAGCGATAACAGCGAACCATGAACAAATTGAGAAGGAGTCTGCCAAAGTGGGTCTGGCAGTGAATGGCGAGAAGACCACGCTGACGGTATCAACGTGCAAGACGTCCAGTAGACTCGGACCAACTGTGGAACTTGAAAACTACAGCTTCGAGGTAGTCAACGATTTTATATACCTTGGTACCGCCATAAATAAAACGAATGGTTTTGAAATTCGGAGAAGGATTGGGATGACCATCCGATGCTACTATGGTCTCAGCAAACAACTCAAAAGCAAGGTCACCTCCCGCCAGACCAAACTCACACTCTACAAGACGCTGATACTACCCGTGTTGTTATATGGATCTGAAGGATGGGTATTTGCGCCAGCAGATGAGGCAGCTCTTGGAGTTTTTGATAGAAAAATTCTCCGAAAGATCTATGGGCCGATCTGCGTTGACGGTGAATATCGCCGTCGAATGAACCATGAGTTGTACCAGCTTTTTCGAACATCGACATTGTTAGACATATTGAGCTGCAGCGACTACGTTGGCTAGGTCATGTTGTGAGAATCGATGAAGATGCCCCAGCCCATAAGGCATATAAAAGCGAACCAGCTGATGGTTCACGCAGAAGGGGAAGGCGAATAAGTTTGAAAGATCAAGTGGAGGACAACATCGCCAAATATGGTCTTTCGAATTGAAAAAAGAACTGCGCAAAAGACCGATGCGCCTGGAAACCTTTTTTAATCTCAGCTTATGGAATGAAAGTTCAGACACAAGCCAGCTAAGTAAGTAATCTGTAAAACATATAATTCACACTATATCACCATTTCATATTACTAACAATATACGGAATACCGTAAATATACCTATACCTTTGAATATAACTACAAAATATTTTATTTACGTCATAAAAAAGCATATACATTTTTATGAACGCACTAAAATTTAATATCTTTCTAATAAGGTAACCCGAATTTTACCCTGATACACACAAACATTCAACCTTTCATAAAATAGGATACAGTATAATTTCCCAAAAATTTTAAAAATATCAATATTTTCCAATAAAAAATAACCCTTTTTATTTCTCTCGAACCATAAACACCGCTACAGAATGTCATCAGCAAAAAGTAGAGAATTTCATATTTAAATGACAGGAAATTAAAAACGATAAAAAATAAATACTGAGTTAATAAAACGTACACATGAGACCCAGCAAATATAGAACGACGAATGAAACTTTTCGATGGCGGAATATTAAAATAACAACAAATACAAAAATGTAAATAAATAATAATAACAACACACATTCAACGGTCTCAGGCGGCATTTCAAAATAATCTCCTCTTTTATGCTTTCACGCCTTTTTGATTGATTGCTTTGGGGAGGGGAGTCAAATAAGAAGAAGAAGAGCAGGAAAAAAGAACTGAAAAAACTGGCATTAAGAATTATTGACATTTAAGTTTATTTCGTTGCCATTAAAAACAACTCCAACTGAGGTAGGTAGTAATAACAATGCGAACAACGAAAACAACAGCAATAATGGCAAGAGCTTAATTGTATAAAGTTGTTAATGTGTTGTTTGTTTGTGTTCGTCTCCGTCTCGCTCTCTCTCTCATTCCCTCTTTTTGCTGACTGACTTATTTGGCCGCAATATAAACCTTGCGTGCGTATAATTAATATTAATTGAGGAAATAACGTCGAAATAAGTACGTATACGCCTGGAAGAGCGACTGAATGAAAATAAATTACTTTTATTGGGAACAAAATTGTATATTTCTGACTGAAGTGTTTAATTCACAAAACTGTTTAATGAAAATATAATTTAAATTTCAAACCATATTGTTTTTATTTTTATTTATTTTAAAAATTGTGCACATGCACAGTTGATATTTCTAAGATGTTTTGTACTGGAAACTGTATATATCGATTCACGTTTTGGAATCATAAAGTTTCAATAGTTCTTTCCCCAACTGAAGTAGGTATAAATTATCACTATGGTAAAATGGTTCTACGTTTAAAATTTCCCATACTTCTCCACGTGTTTACATTGCACTCATATACAATAAATTTTAACCTATGTGTCATTTCAGGCTCGTATTTAAAAAAAGTTGTCGCAGCAATTGGCAAAATAGTTCTATGTTTTGCCGAACATCCCAATTTTCAATATTGGACAATGCTGTGGCAACATCCTCCTATATTTTTTCAGATATGAGGTGTTATTTTGGAATACAAAGAAAAATTATATTTAGGAGATTTTAAATATTTTTAATGGTATATAAATGGGCGTGTACTTTTTAAACCATATTTTAGACCGGCGTGTTTTTTTAATATTTTTCGAAGGTTATAAATTGTATAAATAGGCGTGAATTCTCTAAAATATTTTAAGGCCTATAAATGGTCTTGAATTCTTAAAAATATTTTTTCAAGGCATATAAATGGTCTTGGATTCTTAAAAATATTTTTTCAAGGCATATAAAAAAGCGTGGATTTAACAGAATATTTTTTGGGCCTATTTAAAGGCCTCAAGTTTTTAAAACTGTTTTCCAGCCTATAAAGTGTCCTTTTTTAAATTTTTTCAGTCTTGCAAAAAGGCGTTGATTTTTTAATATATGTGTATGGCCTATAAAGGCGTGGATTTTACATAAAAAAGGCGCAGATTTTTTTTAAAGAAAAGATGTAAGTTAGGCCTACATTATTATTGTAAATATTTTTTGTGGGCGTACATTTGTATACCCTGCACAACTATGTTGTCAGTGTATTATAGCTTTGTGCAGCCCCAAGAGTTTGTAACGCCGCGAAATATTGGTCCTAGATCCACCTTTAAGTATACCGATCTCGTCATATTTCGACTAACTGAGTCGATCTAGACATGTGTGTCCGTCCGTCCGTCTGTCCATTATAATTTGTAAACACGATACAGGCCACAGTTATGGACCAATCTTCACGAAATTTTTCATGTAGGATGGATTCTGGCCAATGAAGACCCCTATTGTTTTTGGAAAAGATCGGTAATATTTAGGGGATGAAATGGACCAAAAACTTTATTTTTGTCGTTTTTTTCTGGTCGCTCCAGAGGCCGCAAACACCCCGAATTTTTGCATGGAGAAGGGGATCGGACCAAAGAATAAGCATGCCTGTTTTTATAAAGAACGGTCAATGTTTAGCGGGCAAGTTGGGCCCTGACTTTTGTGTGAAAAATTACATCATCTTTATTCTGGAGAGAAGTTGTTAACATATCCTAGAGGAGTTGTTGACCTTGAAATTAATACCAATTATATGGCTGTATGTACTCTGATATGGGAGTTATCCGTAATTAGGTAAAGGTGACTATGTGCCTAGTATTACTATTACTCCATTAGAGGACGGAAATGTCGCGCTGATCGCTTTAAAATTGTACATGAAGTTCCGATTATGGCCAAGGACGACGCCTATAGTTTTCGGTGAAGTTGAGATTTCATTCAGGGAGAGCAATGAACAGAAAACATTAACCCTTTCAGTGTTTTTGTCGAATATATTCGACATTTAAAAATACTCTCTTTCTTTGCGATTTTTCGGTTATCCTATGTACCGTTACTATTGTTGTTTTTGTTTTTGCTGAAAGACAGACGAAACTATCCGATGATAAAAATGACAATTGCTATTTTTTTCTAAACTATGCCCCTTTATTTGATTTTAAATACAAAATTTTAGATTTTTATTCCGACAAAAATTTTTATTGACACTGAAAGGGTTAATTTTGTCAGATTTTTCTAGTTGTTCTAGAGGCAATTATTATAGCAGAACATCACATATTTTACAAGGTGAAGGGGATCTGACCGCATACTTGGAGCGGCTGTATAGATGCTGATCGGTCAATATTCCGAGGGTCAAATTAACAAAAACCTAAAGTGACAAATTTTTCATTTTATGGCGTAAAAATTCACTTCAAGGAAAAACATTTTGGAAAACATTCCAGGGTTAGAAAGTGAAGTTGTTGATCTATAATCGGCAAAAAGGATGCAAATATCACGAAATATTGCCCAGGCTCAGAATATAGAACCGCAGAAAGTTTGCTTTTCGTGGTAGTTGTGTAGGGTATCATATGGTCGGCACCGTCCGACTATACTGCTCCGCTCACTGGTTTTTTAATATATTTGTATGGCATATAAAATGGCGTGAATTCTTTCTTTCTAGGCCTATAAAAATTCGTTTTTTTGTCTATAAGAAGGCGTAAGGCCTTCATTATTATTGTACATATTTTTTTAAATTGGGATGCATTTTTTAAAATATATTTTTTTCAAGGTATAAAAATAGTCGTGGATTTCTTTAAAATATTTTTTCCATATTAAATTGTAAACAAAGTACAGGTCACCTTTATGATTCGAATTGGATGAAATTTGGCACAGCTCATTTATTTAGCCCAAGGGCGAACCCTAACGAAATTGGAAAAATCGGTTCCGATTTAGATATAGCCCCCATATATATTTTTGTCCAATATAAGGTAAATGGTGCACCAAAGTCCCTAAATAACTTTCGATGGGCACGAAATTTGGCAGAGCGTACTAAATTAAGCCTGGATTGATGTGCGCTAAGTTTCCTGAAAATCGGTTCACATTTAGATATAGCTCCCATATATATTTTCGTCCGATTTTAGGTAAATAGTGTACCAAAGTTCCTATATATCCTTCGATTTGCACGAAATTTGGCACAGCGTACTAAATTAAGCCTAGAATGATGTATGCTAAAATTAGTGAAAATCGGTGCAGATTTAGATATAGCTCCCATACATATTTTCGTCCGATTTAAGGTAAATGGTGTACCAATGTCCCTAAATATCTTTCGATTTGCATGAAATTTTTCACAGCGTACTGAATTAAGAGTAGAATAATGTGTGTTATGTTTGGTGAATCGGTTCAGGTTTAGATATAGCTCCCATATATATTTTCGTCCGATTTATGACAAACGGTGCGTCAAAGTCCCTAAATATTTTTCGATTTGCACGAAATTTGGCACAGCGTTCTGAATTGAGTCTAGAATGATGGGTGTTCATGAAAATCGAAATCATGTGTGCTAAGTTTCGTGAAAATCGGCTCAGATTTAGATATGACCCCATATATATTTCGTCCGATTTAATTTAAATGGTACACCAAAGTCCGAATATATTTTTTTCGATTTGCACGAAATTTGGCATAGCGTACTGAATTGAGTCTAGAATGGTGTGTTCTAAATTTCGTGAAGATTCGTTCAGATCTAGATGTAGCGCTCATATATATTTTTCGTGCAAATTGAGATTGAATGACGTTATTGGGTTTTGATGAAATTGGTGCAGATGCAGCCATAAATCGTTTTCCATAAATTTGTCCCATGTTACGTAGACGACTCTAAATCTGCTCGAATGAAATTAAATTTATCACAGGTTGCAGAAAGACATGAGTATTTTCCTTCGAGGGAACATTGACATACAATTGTAAGGATACATATGTACAATATACCCAAAACCTTACTGGATTTTTAAATTTTAATTGGCATGGGTTTTACAAAATATTTTTTTTCGGGCATATAGAAAGTTGTGGATTTTGTAAATAGTTTTTTTTTTTACAGCTTTATAAAGTCAGGGTGTTCTTGACATATTTTTCCAGTACTGTAAGTATACGTGGACATTTTCAATTTGTTTACCTATATCCTTTTCAAGGACTATACATAGACGTGGATATTTTCAAATATTTATATGACCGATAAATGGGCGTAGAATTTTAAAATATACTTTTAAGCGTGGATTTTTTAAAATATTTTGTCATTTTTCTGGCTATTTTTAATAATATCTATAGAAATGTCAAATAATAAAATCTTCAAAAGTGACAGTTACCGAAATAACTGCTAATTCAAAACATCAACTCTTTTTAAAAACCCATTATATTTTCCAATAAACTTCTCAAAAAATCGTCCCATATCATAAACTTACTGACAATTTAGGGGCGGAACATTATTTATTCATCGAAATAATATTAAAAATAAAAACAAGAGGAATAAATTCTCCAAATTTGTATATTTTTATATATTTGAAACTACATTTCCGACAATTACAAAATGTTCCTGTTATTCAAATAGATCTCAAACCAAAATTTTATTTATTTAATATACATAACATATCTAAATGACTTTTTCATTATTATATTTATACAGGCAATTTGATTTGTTTATATTTATTTATTTTTTTGCACTTGGCAATCGATATTTGATATTTAGTTATGCATTGATTGATTTACTTTGAATTTTATTCGTCATCTTCTTCTGACTTTTCGATATATGTCCTTTCCCCACATTCCATTTCAAGCATTTTCATTTATTGGCATTGGCAAGTCGAATATATTTCTATTATTTTTATTTTGCAAATAAAATAAATAAAACTAGAAAAAGAAGAAGTAAGAACAATTACTATTCATTGAATTGTGTCAATGCTGTGACATTTAAATTTCATTTGAAGAAGGATGGATTGCTATCTGGGATTTTTTATTTGCATTTAAGGTGGTGAAAGACAGAGGAAACTAATGAAATCGAATGGAAAGTAATTGGATTTTTTGTTTTGCTGGAGATAAATAATAAATTGGTAATTTTATAATGTGAATAATTAACTAGAGGTTATAAATATAATAGTATTGGATAAATATTATTAAAAATCGGTAATATTGGTAAAATAGCACATCAAAATTTACCATTTTTTTAAGTGTGTCCAATTTAATGATGCTTAAGGTTTTTTTTTAATCTTTTAACTCTGCTTATAAATTTCCCCCCATTATTCACTCCTTAAGGGGACCCCCCCCCCATTCACGGGGTCAAAATTTTTGTTGATATAATTCGAATCTACACTGATTAAAGAATGTCTCTATAAAATTTCAAGTGAAAACCTCAAGAACTCTTGAAGATATAGCCGATTTATTGTGTCAGCATCAAGTGACGACTGAAGGGGTTCTCAAACTTTAAACGCGTTTTCCTCTAAAAATTTTTTTGCGAATGGCGGTCACGATAACTCAAAAACTAATAATCCAATCGGTTCCAAATTTTGCAACGTTTCTCTAGTTCTCTCGTATGAACTAGGATAAAGCCAATCGGTGAAGATCTTCCTTATTTTTTAACTTGGTCTTTGGTAAAAAATCGGCGATTTTCCAAAAATATTTTTTCAAAGGTCCACCATTTTGTTAATTTTAGAGCGAAGTCAATAATCCTAGTTCATACGAGAGCCAGACATGTACTCTTTCTAACACCGTAAGAATTTTCGGATTCCGGTGTTCCAGTGAGGAGTTATCATGCCCGCCATCAAAAATAAGGACTTTTCTTAAATTACAAAAAACAACAACAAAACAATAACAAAAATTTTTTGTAAATTATTTTTCTTCTCTTTTAAATCTTCAATTATATATGTGCAAAGTTAAAAAACTTAACAAGCATTTGTATTTATTTACCAGACCATTGAAAATCTTGAAAAATAAAATCGAGAATGGGGGGGGTTCCCTTAAATGACTTTTTTCTATGCGAATGTATATATAGAATATCAAGTGGATTATGTTCTTAATTAATATTAATGATACGCACCCAATTGACATGATTCGAAATTTGTATCAGTTGAAAGAGAAAACAAAATAAAAATCTGCACAGTAATCAAAGTCGTGTCATTATTGTCTTCACTTAATTATTTCTTGACACATACAAATAAACATAATTGCCACCAATCAAACTGAAGGCGTGAAAATAAAAGAATGTTGATATTGCATTGACAGCTGTCCCACGAGGCAATTGAAAAGTTTTTTTTTCAGACTTTGTATTTGATACTTGGGTTATTTGTTGGAGAAAGGGTATCGAATCGAGATAAGGGTCCATAGTTTGTCTACCAACCCAAGTCTTGATCATATGTAGGATATAAATATTTTCAGACAATGAAATAAATTTACTAATATCAACCTGTAAGGAAAGTAGTAATGTTGGACGGGGCCGACTATATGATACCCTTCACTAATTTGGGTATATTCCACATAGTCTCCTAACAGACGTCGCCTTTTCGAAAGAACATTTACATGATATTGAATGAAAGACTTTGGTGCACCATTTACATTAAATCGGGCGAAAATATATATGGGACCTATATCTAAATCTGAACCGATTTTCACGAAACTTAGCACACATCATTATAGACTCAAATCAATACGCTATGCCAAATTTCGTGCAAATCGAAAGATATATAGAGACTTTGGTGCACCATTTACCTTAAGGGGACCCCCCATTCTCGGTGTCATTTTTTTTTTTTTGATTTAATTCGAATCTACTCTAATTCTAGAATGTCCCTACAAAATTTCAAGTGAAAATCTCAAGAACTCTTAAAGATATAGCCGACGGCAAGAGTGATTCTCAAACTTAAAACGAATTTTTCTCGAAACATTGTTTTACGAATGGCGGGCACGATAACTCAAAAACTAATAATCCAATCGGTTCCAAATTTTGACACTTTTCTCTGGGAGTGTGTACCTCTCGTATGAACTAGAATAAAGCCAATCGGTGGAGATCTTCCAAGCCTTAACAAGCATTGGTATTAATTTACCAGCCCATTTAAAATCTTAAAAATAAAAAATCTAGAATGGGGGGGGGGGGGTTCCCTTAAATCGGACGAAAATATATATGTGAGCTATATCTAAATCTGAACCGATTATCACAAAACTTAGCACACATCATTCTAGACTTAATTGAGTACGTTACACCAAATTTCACGAAAATCGAAATATATAGGAACTTTGTTGCACCATTTACCTTAAATCGAACGAAATTATATATGGGAGCTATATCTAAATCTGAACCGATTTCTCCCAATTTCAATAGGGTTCGTCCTTGGGTCAATTAAGTGAGCTTTGTCAAATTTCATCCAATTCGGATTATAAGTGCGACCTGTATTTTGTTCACAATTTGGTTTGTGAGATTTTGGTAGTGAGATTTGACAGCCAATGAGAATACAAATTGCCAAATTACAGCCAATTAGCTTCAAAAACATTGTCAACATTCTGAAAATACCGACTTGGATCAATAACATATTAGAACCAATTTGGTTGAAAAAATCGTGTCAAAAATCTCTATATTGGGGCGTATCGTATTATGGGGGCTACCCCATAATACGATACGGAAATGTGCTATATAAGGAGAACCCAAAATACAAAATTACAGACAAGTTGGTTGAAAAACCTATCCAAAATACCGAGTATTGGCTACCCTGAAACATGGGCCAGTATTAACAATAATTGGTACGGAGATGTCGTATACAATGAGAATCCAAAATTCCAAATTACAGCCAATTCAGTTGGAAAACCTATCCAAAATCCTTGAAATACCGAATATTGGGGGTGGGGGGTATCGTTATATGGGGGTATCACCAACACGTGGACCGATATATACTATTTGCAATACCAAACATTCTAGGCGTACTAGCAATGTCTATGCAAAAGTTCACAAGTCTATCTTAAATATTGCGATCTCTATCGTGATTTCAACAGACAGGCAGGCGTACATGGGTAAATCGACATTGAATTTTATTCTGATCAAGTATATAATAGGTGTGAGTGGATATCTTGAAAGAAATCCATTATTTTAATCTGAACTATAGGACTTTATTTAACATGCATCGAAATGTCCGATTTAGGCCAAATATGCACTGTTTTGTTGTAAGATTTGTTGCCATTTTAAAGGTAACTTCATACCTCTCTCATAGAAGTCTTGCGCCCTATTTACAAAAAAACTCTAGTAGTCGATTTTCACAATCCTCCCTAAATACCAATTTTTCTATCATTAAAGAAATTTTGCAATGCAAGAAGAAGATGATGATAATCGCTTGGTGCCAAGTCCGTACAGTATGGCAGATGCATTAAAAAGTTACCAACCAAGCTCCTGAAATTTCTTGCGAGTCACAGTAGATGTGTGTGGCCTAGCGTTGTCATGGTGGAATACGACACCGCTTCTGTTGGTCAATTCTGACCGTTTCTGGTCAATTGCTATCTACAGTAGAGATCAGAATATAGTGTATTGCCATATAAAAGCAACTCATAACAAATAATTCCCTTCCAGTCCCATGAAATGCGTAGCAGAACCTTCCTGGTCGTTAGTCCTGATTTGGTTACCGTGTGAGGTGCTTCACCTCTCTTTGACCACGATCGTTTTCGTACAGGGTTATCGTATGTGATCCATTTCTCATCTCCAGTCACCATCCGTTTAAGAAATGGGTCTATCTCATTCCGTTTGGCCAAGGCTTCGCTAATAGAAATTCGATCCACCCTATTTTTTTTCTGTTAATTGGTGTGGCACCCAAACATCCAGCTTCTTTTTGAATCCAGCTTTGTGTAAATGGTTTAAAACATTTTCATGGTCAATTTTTAGCTCCTGGGCGATGTTACGACTGCTAACATGCCCCTCAACTTCCAACATTTCTTCGATTTTATCGACATTTTTAACATCAAAAATTCCTGAACGGAATCTACGAAACCAAAATTGCACATAATTGGCTGTTACAGTATCGGAACCATAAACACCATTTACAATTTTAGCCGCTTGGCTTGCATTTTCGCCTTTGTCAAAGAAAAACTGTAAAATGAACCGAAAATTGGAAGTGAACAAATTCCGATTTTAACACCCTGTAACTCACAACTGAATGCACCAAACAAAAAACAGCAAAATATTTTTTTACTGTGAAATATCACACTTCCAACGAGCATAAATCTGAAAATTTTTTTACGTGAAATCTATCAGTACGGAAAAAAATAATGGATTTCTTTTTCCCCAATCTAATACTAAATTACAACTAATTTGGTTGAAAAACCTGTCCAAAATACCGAATATTAGGGGCACCGTTATATGAAGGCTACCCTGAAAATTTGGTAAATATTAATTTTTGGTACGGAGATGTGCTTTGCAATGAGAACTCAAAATACTAAATTACAGCCAATTTCTTTTGAAAAACGTGTCCAAAATCCTTAAAAATGTCGAATATTTGGGGTACCGTAATATGGGGGCTACACCAAAAAGTGGACCGATATATGCCATTTGCAATACCAAACATCCTAGAAGTACTAATAATGTCTGTGAAAATTTTCAGAGCTCTAGCTCAAATATTATTCCTTTACCATGCTCCCCATAATCTCAACATTTTTTAATGAAAAAAAATCCCAAATATTTCTTCACACACAATTACGTTGTATTTCCTTTAATATTAACATCATATTTAACTTTTTAATCCCATTATAAATGAATGTTCATCATATAATCACAAAAGATGTACTATTCCGCCACATCATGTTGATATATAAGCTTTACGCATTTTCAAAAACCCATGATCCACCCGCAAGCAGATTCAATTCAAGAAATTATCCTCTTTGAGGTTTCAATTATTAAAAACTTACCGCACGTGCATCACATTGCATGACAATGGAAAATAATCCCAGAATTGTTAGGAGATGACACGACAAGGATGATGCCGACGATAATGCCGGTATTGTTGAGGCTATTCCTGCCGTAGTCGATGATGATGATGTTGCCTTGCGACGTAACATTTTGTTAATTGAATTCAATTGAAAATTGTATTCACTTGAGTTTTAAATATTCTTTAAGATTTTTTTTCGGTTTTGTTTTGGTTTTCTCACAAGTAAATATTTGTAGTAAACACGAACACCAACACACTCACAAGCAAACTCTGGAAATTGAAACACAAAACAAAAAAACGTATATGAATGAAATGAAAAATAAAAACAAACAGCTAAAATAAAAACAAAACCACAAATGACAACCGGAAATAATAAACTTCAGTTTTGTTGTTCAAGGAAAATCCACACAACGAACTATAATCCTTATTTTTCCGAAAAAATATTTCAAGTATTTTCTTTATTTTTAGAATTTTTTTTATACATAACACATTTGTAAGAATTGTTTCTCAACACAAAGTATTTTGCAGAAAATTCGCTGATTAGTTATTTTATTTTATTTTTAATTTATTAACAATTTTTCATTCATTATTTTGTTTTAATTCACGAATAATTTTATTTTCTTAATTACATTTTATTTTTTCAAAATTGTTTTATTTTATTCACAATCCAATTTTATTTAATATTGAGTTAATGTGGAAATTATATTATATTTAATCTGAACGTAGTATAACGACAATTGGGCCTATTTGCCACACGAACCTTACGCTTTGAAATACCGTACGAGAATGCTAAGGATATGTGTTCAACATGTCCTTAAAAAGGTCCAAACATAACACAGCAAATGTGAGAGAGAGAGCGGAAATAAATTTGCAACAGCAATAGATGTAAACAGAGCGATACAACGAGTTGTGTTCTCTCACTTCACAACTCCTAGAGTAAGAAAAAATCCAATTCGCCTCATAACAGTAATGCTAATTTGGCATTTTTGTCCATATTAAAACATTCTTTAAAAAAATCAATGCCTCCAAAAAACGTTAAAAAACATACTTTATAGAGGAGTGAATATACGCCTCTATAAGACCTTGAAAAAATATCTTTAACAAATCCACGCCTCTATACCACCGCGAAAAAATATTCCTTAACAAATCCACGCCTCTATTGGCCATTTAAAAAATGTTCTTTAAAAAATCCACGCCTCTATAAGACCTTGAAAAAATATTCCTTAACAAATCCACGCCTCTATAAGACCTTAAAAAATGTTCTTTAAAAAATCCACGCCTCTATAAGATCTTGAAAAAATGTTCTTTAAAAAATCCACGCCTCTATAAGACCTTAAAAAATGTTCTTTAAAAAATCCACGCCTCTATAAGACCTTGAAAAAATATTCCTTAACAAATCCACGCCTCTATAAGACCTTAAAAAATGTTCTTTAAAAATCCACGCCTCTATAAGACCTTGAAAAAATATTCCTTAACAAATCCACGCCACTATAAGACCTTAAAAAATGTTCTTTAAAAAATCCACGCCTCTATAAGACCTTGAAAAAATATTCCTTAACAAATCCACGCCTCTATAAGAC